>NC_046968.1:27939796-28024796 GCF_009769545.1 Cyclopterus lumpus
TAGAAGTCTATGCTTCATGTGTTAAAGCTGCATTCTCTCTCCTGACCACCAGGGGGCGACTCCTCTGGTTGTATAGAAGTCTATATAAATGACTTTACTTTATTCCCTCAGTAAACATTGTAAACATGAGTTTCTGGTCTCAGTCTCTAGTTAAGAGTCTTCATAGAGCATCAATGGCGTCAGTGGAGTTTAAATGAGAGCTTGAGGAAGGTTTAAACCCCGCCTACGTTCTCACCTCTGCTCACCTGGTCCAGCCCTCGTCCCTCGTGGAGGTTTCAGCCGTCGTTCTTTGATCTCCAGTCGTCTGCTTTCTGGGTCTAATCCTGCTGTTTGATCCCCCCCACTGCAGGGATCCCATTGGCATTAGTGTCAGGTTCTTTCACACCAAACTGGGAGAAGCCTTCCTCTATGGAGCGTTTTCATGTCGAACCGGGAAAAGGAAACACAACTGGAAACACACTGTTGGTTAAGCACACTGTTGTCTAAACACACTGTTGTCTAAGCACACTGTTGTCTAAACACACTGTTGTCTAAACACGCTGTTGTCTAAACACACTGTTGTCTAAACACGCTGTTGTCTAAGCACACTGTTGTCTAATCACACTGTTGTCTAAGCACACTGTTTTCTAAGCACGTTGTTGTCTAAGCACACTGTTGTCTAAGCACGTTGTTGTCTAAGCACACTGTTGTCTAAGCACACTGTTTTCTAAGCACGTTGTTGTCTAAGCACACTGTTGTCTAAGTACGTTGTTGTCTAAGCACACTGTTGTCTAAGCACGTTGTTGTCTAAGCACACTGTTGTCTAAGCACGTTGTTCTCTAAGTACGTTGTTGTCTAAGCACACTGTTGTCTAAACACGCTGTTGTATAAGCACGTTGTTGTCTAAGCACGTTGTTGTCCAAGCACACTGTTGTCTAAGCACGTTGTTGTCTAAGCACACTGTTGTCTAAGCACGTTGTTGTCTAAGCACACTGTTGTCTAAACACGCTGTTGTATAAGCACGTTGTTCTCTAAGCACGTTGTTGTCTAAGCACACTGTTGTCTAAGCACGTTGTTGTCTAAGCACGTTGTTGTCTAAGCACACTGTTGTCTAAGCACGTTGTTGTCTAACCACGTTGTTGTCTAAGCACACTGTTGTCTAAGCACACTGTTTTCTAAGCACGTTGTTGTCTAAGCACACTGTTGTCTAAGCACACTGTTGTCTAAGCACGTTGTTTTCTAAGTACGTTGTTGTCTAAGCACACTGTTGTCTAAGCACGTTGTTGTCTAAGCACGTTGTTGTCTAAGCACACTGTTTTCTAAGCACGTTGTTGTCTAAGCACGTTGTTGTCTAAGCACGTGGTTGTCTAAGCACGTTGTTGTCTAAGCACACTGTTGTCTAAGCATGTTGTTGTCTAAGCACGTTGTTGTCTAAGCACACTGTTGTCTAAGCACGTTGTTGTCTAAGCACGTTGTTGTTTAAGCAAGTTGTTGTCTAAGCACGTTGTTGTCTAAACACGTTGTTGTCTAAGCACACTGTTGTCTAAACACGTTGTTGTCTAAGCACACTGTTGTCTAAGCACGTTGTTGTCTAAGCACGTTGTTGTCTAAGCACGTTGTTGTCTAAACACGTTGTTGTCTAAGCACGTTGTTGTCTAAACACGTTGTTGTCTAAGTACGCTGTTGTCTAAACACGTTGTTGTCTAAGCACACTGTTGTCTAAGCACGTTGTTGTCTAAGCACGTTGTTGTCTAAGCACGTTGTTGTCTAAACACGTTGTTGTCTAAGCACGTTGTTGTCTAAACACGTTGTTGTCTAAGCAAGTTGTTGTCTAAACACGTTGTTGTCTAAGCAAGTTGTTGTCTAAACACGTTGTTGTCTAAGCACACTGTTGTCTAAACACGTTGTTGTCTAAGCAAGTTGTTGTCTAAGCACGTTGTTGTCTAAACACGTTGTTGTCTAAGCAAGTTGTTGTCTAAGCACGTTGTTGTCTAAACACGTTGTTGTCTAAGCAAGTTGTTGTCTAAACACGTTGTTGTCTAAGTACGCTGTTGTCTAAACACGTTGTTGTCTAAGTACGCTGTTGTCTAAACACGTTGTTGTCTAAGCAAGTTGTTGTCTAAGCACGTTGTTGTCTAAACACGTTGTTGTCTAAGTACGCTGTTGTCTAAACACGTTGTTGTCTAAGCACACTGTTGTCTAAACATGTTGTTGTCCAAGCACGTTGTTGTCTAAACACGTTGTTGTCCAAGCACGTTGTTGTCTAAGCACACTGTTGTCTAAACACGTTGTTGTCTAAGCACGTTGTTGTATAGGCACGTTGTTGTCTAAGCACACTGTTGTCTAAGCACGTTGTTGTCTAAGCACGTTGTTGTCTAAGCACGTTGTTATGTAAGCACACTGTTGTCTAAACACGTTGTTGTCTAAGCACGTTGTTGTATAGGCACGTTGTTGTCTAAGCACACTGTTGTCTAAGCACACTGTTGTCTAAACACACTGTTGTCTAAACACGCTGTTGTCTAAACATGTTGTTGTCCAAGCACGTTGTTGTCTAAACACGTTGTTGTCTAAGCACACTGTTGTCTAAGCACGTTGTTGTCTAAGCACGTTGTTGTCTAAGCACACTGTTGTCTAAACACGTTGTTGTCTAAGCACGTTGTTGTCTAAGCACATTGTTGTCTAAGCACACTGTTGTCTAAACACGTTGTTGTCTAAGCACGTTGTTGTCTAAGCACACTGTTGTCTAAGCACGTTGTTGTCTAAGCACACTGTTGTCTAAGCACGTTGTTGTCTAAGCACGTTGTTGTCTAAGCACGTTGTTGTCTAAGCACGTTGTTGTCTAAGCACACTGTTGTCTAAGCACACTGTTGTCTAAACACGTTGTTGTCTAAGCACGTTGTTGTCCAAGCACATTGTTGTCTAAGCACACTGTTGTCTAAACACGTTGTTGTCTAAGCACACTGTTGTCTAAGCACACTGTTGTCTAAGCACACTGTTGTCTAAACACGTTGTTGTCTAAGCACACTGTTGTCTAAGCACGTTGTTGTCTAAGCACGTTGTTGTCTAAGCACACTGTTGTCTAAGCACACTGTTGTCTAAGCACACTGTTGTCTAAACACGTTGTTGTCTAAGCACGTTGTTGTCTAAACACGTTGTTGTCTAAGCACGTTGTTGTCTAAGCACACTGTTGTCCAAGCACACTGTTGTCTAAGCACACTGTTGTCTAAGCACACTGTTGTCCAAGCACGTTGTTGTCAAAGCACGTTGTTGTCTAAGCACGTTGTTGTCTAAGTACGTTGTTGTCTAAGTACGTTGTTGTCTAAGCACGTTGTTGTCTAAGCACACTGTTGTTTTCTGCAGATTGAAGCCTCCCCTCTCACTTTAAAACAAAAAAGGTGGCCCAAAAATAATTGGAAAGGCCCGTTTACAAACTTAAAGCACGGCAACAATCTAATAATCTAACAGACACACAAAATGTGTATTTTTTCCGTGGCCAAAGCTTTGAAATCTGAAACGTTTTTTATACCTAAACCTTCTTTTACGCGCTTTGAGTTTAGGGAGGAAGACAGAAAATGGGAAAAACCACAAAGACCTCCTTCTCGAGTGGCACAAGGTTATAAGAATAGATTTATTATTTTTTTGCTTCAGACTTCCAGCGGCTTTTTTGAATCTGGTTGCATGAAGGCAGAGCTTTATGATAATGTGGCTCTCCGGAGACACGAGTCCGCCTTTGCATGAGCTCGAGATGGAGAACCGCCGGCTGACGGACTGCAGCTCCTCTGCTGTGTTTCACGCCTCCATCCGGGGATGGAAACCACAATGTCTTACAAAGATGGCGCCTGCGCCGCTATGAAAACAACGAGTTCTTATCAGACGATGGAGAGATGGAGCTCACCCTGAAATCCTTCTGAGCTTTCAATAAGCCAATTTCACCAAGGAATGAGCATCATGAGGGTTATATCAATACATTTACTATCAATACCGGCCCAAGCTGCATTCTCTCTCCTGACCACCAGGGGGCGACTCCTCTGGTTGTTTAGAAGTCTGTGCTTCATGTGTTAAAGCTGCATTCTCTCTCCTGACCACCAGAGGGCGACTCCTCTGGTTGTATAGAAGTCTACGCTTCATGTGTTAAAGCTGCATTATCTCTCCTGACCACCAGGGGGCGACTCCTCTGGTTGTATAGAAGTCTATGCTTCATGTGTTAAAGCTGCATTCTCTCTCCTGACCACCAGGGGGCGACTCCTCTGGTTGTATAGAAGTCTACGCTTCATGTGTTAAAGCTGCATTATCTCTCCTGACCACCAGGGGGCGACTCCTCTGGTTGTATAGAAGTCTATGCTTCATGTGTTAAAGCTGCATTATCTCTCCTGACCACCAGGGGGCGACTCCTCTGGTTGTATAGAAGTCTACGCTTCATGTGTTAAAGCTGCATTATCTCTCCTGACCACCAGGGGGCGACTCCTCTGGTTGTATAGAAGTCTATGCTTCATGTGTTAAAGCTGCATTCTCTCTCCTGACCACCAGGGGGCGACTCCTCTGGTTGTATAGAAGTCTACGCTTCATGTGTTAAAGCTGCATTCTCTCTCCTGACCACCAGGGGGCGACTCCTCTGGTTGTATAGAAGTCTATGCTTCATGTGTTAAAGCTGCATTCTCTCTCCTGACCACCAGGGGGCGACTCCTCTGGTTGTATAGAAGTCTATATAAATGACTCTACTTCTCTTGATGTATTCCCTCAGTAAACATTGTAAACATTAGTTTTTGGTCTCAATCTCTAGTTTCAAGTCTTCTTCAATACAGCGTGATGTTCATTTAGTAAATTATGGTCATTTAGAGTCAAACAGACCATAATGCAGGGGATGCTTTAGGGAGCTTCTAATGTCCCTCCATATAATATATCATACCATACATATGAACAATACAACCAGACTAATCTCCCTATTTTGAAAGGTAGCAAAACAAACACCAAATTATGTTTGGTTTTTTAAAAACCCACAGAAAGCGCTTCACCTCGTTATTAATTAGATGCGCCACACTTATGTAAACATGAAATCGGTCTTTTTTTTTTTTAAAGAATGACACACTGGGAGCAAAATGCCAGCAGTCTAATTTTCATAATAACTTAATTATTACACCGTTGTGTAAACAGCAAGGCAAATTAATTCTGAGCCCGCGAGGCCGAAGAGGCTCTTAAGCGACCGCACGACCGCACGACTGCACGACCGCACGACCGGCTGCTGACGAACAACGTGGCAATAAAAAAAAAAGGCCATTTGTTTTTTTATTATTATTTTTATTTCATGGCGTTCGGACATTAAAACTCAGCGGGGCGACACTGTCAGCAAACTTCTCACATGAACTTCTTTGAAGGGGGAAAAAGGAAACTTGAGACCTCGTCAACACGTGTTTGTTTACTAAGAATGTTTGTGTTGTTCTTCTGCGAGTGTTTCTTTTATTTTTGTTTATCTCTGGGTTGTTGTTGTTGTCCATTTTTATAGGATAAAATGGCTTATTAATGAACACAACTCTCATCTTTCAGTGTCTGTTTCACCAGAATCGACTTTTTAGTTACTGAAACGTCGTCTGTCCCTCCTCCCCTCCTTCCTCCCCTCCCTCCCTCCTTCCTCCCCTCCCTCCTTCCTCCCCTCCCTCCTTCCTTCCCTCCCTCCCTCCTTCCTCCCCTCCCTCCTTCCTTCCCTCCCTCCTTCCTTCCCTCCCTCCCTCCTTCCTCCCCTCCCTCCTTCCTCCCCTCCCTCCTTCCTCCCCTCCCTCCCTCCTTCCTCCCCTCCCTCCTTCCTTCCCTCCCTCCCTCCTTCCTCCCCTCCCTCCTTCCTTCCCTCCCTCCTTCCTTCCTCCCCTCCTTCCTCCCCTCCTTCCTTCCCTCCCTCCCTCCCTCCTTCCTCTCCTCCTCCCCTCCTTTCCTTCCCTCCCTCCTTCCTCTCCTCCTCCCCTCCTTCCTTCCCTCTCATCCTTCTCTCCCTCCTTCCTCTCCTCCTCCCCTCCTTCCTTCCTCTCCTCCCTCTCCTCCTCCCCCCCTTCCTTCCCTCCCTCCTTCCTCTTCTCCTCCCCTCCTTCCTTCCCTCCCTCCTTCCTCCCCTCCTTCCTCCCCTCCTTCCTTCCCTCCTTCCTTCCTCCCCTCCTTCCTTCCCTCCTTCCTTCCTTCCCTCCTTCCTTCCCTCCCTCCCTCCTTCCTCTCCTCCTCCCCTCCTTTCCTTCCCTCCCTCCTTCCTCTCCTCCTCCCCTCCTTCCTTCCCTCTCATCCTTCTCTCCCTCCTTCCTCTCCTCCTCCCCTCCTTCCTTCTCTCCCTCCTTCCTCTCCTCCTCCCCTCCTTCCTTCATCTACTCCTCCCTCTCCTCCTCCCCTCCTTCCTTCCCTCTCATCCTTCTCTCCCTCCTTCCTCTCCTCCTCCCCTCCTTTCCTTCCCTCCCTCCTTCCTCTCCTCCTCCCCTCCTTCCTTCCCTCTCATCCTTCTCTCCCTCCTTCCTCTCCTCCTCCCCTCCTTCCTTCCCTCTCATCCTTCTCTCCCTCCTTCCTCTCCTCCTCCCCTCCTTACTTCCTCCCTCCTTCCTCTCCTCCTCCCCCCCTTCCTTCCCTCCCTCCTTCCTCTTCTCCTCCCCTCCTTCCTTCCCTCCCTCCTTCCTTCCCTCCTTCCTCCCCTCCTTCCTCTCCTCCCTCCTTCCTCTCCTCCTCCCCTCCTTCCTTCCCTCTCCTCCTCCCCTCCTTCCTTCCTCCCCTCCTTCCTTCCCTCCTTCCTTCCTCCCCTCCTTCCCTCCCTCCCTCCTTCCTCTCCTCCTCCCCTCCTTTCCTTCCCTCCCTCCCTCCATCCTCTCCTCCTCCCCTCCTTCCTTCCCTCTCATCCTTCTCTCCCTCCTTCCTCTCCTCCTCCCCTCCTTCCTTCTCTCCCTCCTTCCTCTCCTCCTCCCCTCCTTCCTTCATCTCCTCCTCCCTCTCCTCCTCCCCTCCTTCCTTCCCTCTCATCCTTCTCTCCCTCCTTCCTCTCCTCCTCCCCTCCTTTCCTTCCCTCCCTCCTTCCTCTCCTCCTCCCCTCCTTCCTTCCCTCTCATCCTTCTCTCCCTCCTTCCTCTCCTCCTCCCCTCCTTCCGTCCCTCCTTCCTCTCCTCCTCCCCTCCTTCCTTCCCTCCCTCCTTCCTCTCCTCCTTCCTCTCCTCCTCCCTCTCCTCCTCCCCTCCTTCCTTCCCTCCCTCCTTCCTTCCCTCCTTCCTTCCTCCCCTCCTTCCTTCCCTCCCTCCTTCCTTCCCTCCTTCCTTCCCTCCCTCCTTCCTCTCCTCCTCCCCTCCTTTCCTTCCCTCCCTCCTTCCTCTCCTCCTCCCCTCCTTCCTTCCCTCTCATCCTTCTCTCCCTCCTTCCTCTCCTCCTCCCCTCCTTCCTTCTCTCCCTCCTTCCTCTCCTCCTCCCCTCCTTCCTTCATCTCCTCCTCCCTCTCCTCCTCCCCTCCTTCCTTCCCTCTCATCCTTCTCTCCCTCCTTCCTCTCCTCCTCCCCTCCTTTCCTTCCCTCCCTCCTTCCTCTCCTCCTCCCCTCCTTCCTTCCCTCTCATCCTTCTCTCCCTCCTTCCTCTCCTCCTCCCCTCCTTCCTCTCCTCCTTCCTCTCCTCCTCCCTCTCCTCCTCCCCTCCTTCCTTCCCTCCCTCCTTCCTCTCCTCCTCCCCTCCTTCCTTCCCTCCCTCCTTCCTCTCCTCCTTCCTCTCCTCCTCCCTCTCCTCCTCCCCTCCTTCCTTCCCTCCCTCCTTCCTGCCTTCCTGCGTTTATAACCGGCAGCTAATTACATCTAATGACTCGTGTTGCGTGGAGGAGGTTCAGAAGGAGATATCATAATAATAATAATAATAATAATAATAATAATAAAGGGATGCAGACGAGGTCGGTCTCCGAGGCCCAAGTTGCAACTTTTCTTTTCAGTGAGACTTTTGGGATCAGCTGTCCGCGATTCATTTCCTGTGAAGGCGTCACAATAAGAGCCCCCGCGGTTATTCTCTTCCGCCCTGTAACGTGTCACGAAACGTTTGGTTTAAAAATGGCCGCCGACAAAGCGCCGCTAATACTGCGATGAACGCATTTATTTTCTTGTACATTTTTCACAATAAAAGTCCACTGATTTGCTTCTCACTCTTCCTTCGCTGCAGTTGTAGACTTGTTTTTATTCAATAGCCGCAAACAACGCTTTGTTTATTCAGTGATGAATGTAATAACAATGCCCTGTTATTACTTGTTCTATTAAAGAATGTCCGCTAACAAAGCCGCACTAATTCTGTGATAAGCACATTTAGTTTCTTCTAAATCCTTCAAAATAAAAGTCCACCATTTGTTTCGCTGCTTACGCTTCCTCCCTGCAGAAGGAGGCATCTTATTTTATTGAAGAACGGCTGCAATCAGTACTGTGTCAACACATTTTATTTCCCATACACATTTCAAAATAAAAGTCAAAGGTCAAAACAGTAATTCTTTGCGGCTCACTCTTCCTCCCCGCGGTATTAGACTTGTTTTGAGTAGCCGCTAACAAAGCTGCGCTAATTCTGCGATGAACACATTTCTTGGTAATCCTTCAAAATAGAAGTCCACCATTTATTTTTTGCTGCACATTAAACACATTTTCTTACAAATTCTTCACAATGAAATTCCCCCGCAATGTTTTTATTTAAAAGTGTTTTTATTTTTAAGCAGCAAAATCAGGTATATATATTTTTGTCAGTAGTAGAAAAGGACGCCCTCAGCATGTGGTCTGGCTGACCGGGTCCCAATACGAATAAAACCCTGAAGCCTCTGAAACGTCCGTGTGACCTCTGAAACGTCCGTGTGACCTCTGAAACGTCCGTGTGACCTCTGAAACATCCGTGTGACCTCTGAAACATCCGTGTGACCCTGAAGCCTCTGAAACGTCCGTGTGACCTCTGAAACATCCGTGTGACCTCTGAAACATCCGTGTGACCCTGAAGCCTCTGAAACGTCCGTGTGACCTCTGAAACATCCGTGTGACCTCTGAAACATCCGTGTGACCTCTGAAACGTCCGTGTGACCTCTGAAACATCCGTGTGACCTCTGAAACGTCCGTGTGACCTCTGAAACATCCGTGTGACCTCTGAAACATCCGTGTGACCCTGAAGCCTCTGAAACGTCCGTGTGACCTCTGAAACATCCGTGTGACCTCTGAAACATCCGTGTGACCCTGAAGCCTCTGAAACGTCCGTGTGACCTCTGAAACATCCGTGTGACCCTGAAGCCTCTGAAACGTCTGCCCTGTGGAAGCCACCAGTCTACACTGTGTTTATCTCCACCGTCTGCGCCACCGAGCAGAGTCCGCCCGCCTCCTCCTGTAAGATCAGCAGCTCCCCCACCGTCTGCTGCCCGTGGACCACAATGCACTGCTCCGGGCCCTCCGATATGACCACCTCCACCAGCTCCTGCCCCGACCCCGCGGGCAGCGAGCTCTCCGTGGTCAGGCCGTCGGCGTGGACGTAGACGACATGTCGGATGTCACCCGGAGGAGCCTCCTCGTGTCCTTGCGTCTCTTCCCTCGCCTCTTCGTGTCCTCGCGTCTCTTCCCTCGCCTCCTCGTGTCCTCGCGTCTCTTCCCTCGCCTCCTTCTCCTCCCCTCTTCCCCTTCTCTGCCTCACTTGACCCTCCTCCTTCTCTCCGAACCCCTGAGGGAGCGAGCTCTTCTTGGGTCGTCCTCGGATGGGCTTCGTGTGACCGGAGGCCTCCTGCGCCTCCTCTCTGTGTCCTTGCTCCGCCTCCTCCTCCTCCTTCCTTCCTCCCTCGGCCCGGTGCTGAGCTTGGTGCCTCAGCAGACTTTGCCTGACGGTGTATGAAGCGCCGCAGTGGCAGCTGTAGGGCTTCTCCATCAAGTGGGCCGACTTTATGTGCCTCCGCAGCTTGGTGGCCAACGTGTAGCCTGAGAGAAAAGAAATAAAGAATTTAATGCAAACATTTAAAAAAATATACAATCCATAAAACATTATTCTGTTCTATTTTATTTATATTATATACATATATATATATTATATAAATATATATATATTTATATTATATATTTTATATATATATAATATATAAATATATATATTATATATATATATATATATATATATTATATATATGTATATATTATATATAAATATATATATATATATACACAATATATGTATATATAAATATAAATATATAATATATATTTATATATATATATATATATATATATATTATATATAATAGAACTTTATTGCTATTTATTTATCCTCATTTCGTGCTGTTGTAGGATTTAAAAAACATTTAATAATAATCCATTTAATTTATATAGTGCTTTTCAAGATACTCAAAGACACTTTACATTATACACCGTAGACACAGCTACGGGGAGCAATGCAGGGTTAAGTGTATTGCTCAAGGACACATCGACTAGGGCAGGGATTGAACTGCCAACCTCTTGATTGAAGGACGGGCATGCTAACCACTGACCCACAGTCGCCCCACAATTTCTCCGTACATTGTTTAATTTGTTTAAAATGATTTAGTTGCCTGTTCAGAGTTTGCAATGTGTTTTCATTATAGGGCACAAAATATGTTCAAAATAAACCAACACATGAATATTCTACTATAAAGTTAAATTGCCTTCAACCGTTCACGATTAATATTCTGTCATCGTATTTTAAAGAAATATATATATATATAAACAAATATAAATGCCATCTGTGCCCGTCAGTCAGTCCCGAGTCTCAAACGCGTTCATCAATAATGCAAAAGAAGCTCTGAACTCGGCACACAAGTTCTCCCAAAAGTTCTCAACCTCGTAATCGGAGGCGTGAACATCTGCAGCCTGACGGAGACGACCACCTCGTTCTCCTCGTTCTCCTCGTTCCCCCGAGGCGCGTTCATTTGAGTTCTCACTCCTTTGATTGAGCTGCAATATTTATTAAGTTAAGAAGAGAAAAAGACCCAAAAAAGCTTTGATGACGTCATTCAGACATATACATAAACAAATGCAATGAAAAGGATTAAAACGTGGCGTTTTTATATGTTGATATATGTTTATATGAGTGACAGACCGGACGATATTGATGTCAAATGGGAACTCCGTTGATTGTTTACTGCGCGTATTTTAAGTCATCAACCCAAAAAAACGACGATTCCTTGGTTCAATAATGTGATTCGTGGAGCCGTTATCGCAGCTCCGCCTCCCAGAAGAGGAGAGCGCCGTGAAAATGTTTGTTTTTTTGAAAGCAGAATGAAACAAAACAAAAAAAGTGCATCGTTGGGAGTCTGGAGAGCTGTGACTGCCCTCTACTGGCAATTAATACATATTAATATATATAAATCTGGACAAAAGTCAGCATTATATTGTGAAAGCACAAAACATGATGATTCATCTAATCGTGATATTGAAAGATGGAGCTCCATAGCTCATTGTTTACTCTCACCGGGGTCTTTTTGTGACCGTTAGTAGAACACAACCGTGGGCTGAGGGGGGATTTGGCATCCCAAAACGAGGGGCGGGGGGAGGGGGGGGAAGAGAGATTTAAAAGCACTTCCAATTCTCACCTTTCCCGCAGACGGGGCAGCGGTGCGGTCTCTCTCCGGTGTGCAGCCTCTCGTGGGACTTCAGGCTGTGGGGGTCCATCAGGGATTTCCCACAGTAGCTGCAGAGGAAGCCTCCGCCCGTGTGGGAGAACATGTGCCGCCGGAGGTCCGGCTTCTGGGAGAAGCTCTGGTCGCACTCGCCGCACGGATACGGCTTCTCCCCGTTGTGGGTCCTCACGTGAGACTCCAGGTTCCCTGAGAGACCGCCAGACAGGTAGAGACAGTTAGACAGGTAGAGACAGTTAGACAGGTAGAGACAGTTAGACAGGTAGAGGGTGTGTGTGTGGGGGGGGGGGGGGGGGGGGGGGGGGGGGGGGGGTCTCACTACATTGATGTTGGCACTTACAAATTGTGGGAATTGATCACAGCGGGAGGCGGGATCCTCCCGGAGTTACACAGAACACCTCGTTATGAATATATAAATAATCGTGTGGAGTCCGCCCACGTTCTGTTTTCTGTGTTTCACGATTGAGGTTTGACTCTAAATTACCATAATTGACTAAATGAACATCACGCTGTATTGAAGAAGACTTGAAACTAGAGATTGAGACCAAAAACTAATGTTTACAATGTTTACTGAGGGAATACATCAAGAGAAGTAGAGTCATTTATATAGACTTCTATACAACCAGAGGAGTCGCCCCCTGGTGGTCAGGAGAGAGAATGCAGCTTTAACACATGAAGCATAGGCTTCTATACAACCAGAGGAGTCGCCCCCTGGTGGTCAGGAGAGAGAATGCAGCTTTAACACATGAAGCATGGACTTCTATACAACCAGAGGAGTCACCCCCTGGTGGTCAGGAGAGAGAATGCAGCTTTAACACATGAAGCATAGACTTCTATACAACCAGAGGAGTCGCCCCCTGGTGGTCAGGAGAGAGAATGCAGCTTTAACACATGAAGCATAGGCTTCTATACAACCAGAGGAGTCGCCCCCTGGTGGTCACTAGAGAGAATGCAGCTTTAACACATGAAGCATAGTCTTCTATACAACCAGAGGAGTCGCCCCCTGGTGGTCAGGAGAGAGAATGCAGCTTTAACACATGAAGCATAGACTTCTATACAACCAGAGGAGTCGCCCCCTGGTGGTCAGGAGAGAGAATGCAGCTTTAACACATGAAGCATAGACTTCTATACAACCAGAGGAGTCGCCCCCTGGTGGTCAGGAGAGAGAATGCAGCTTTAACACATGAAGCATAGACTTCTATACAACCAGAGGAGTCGCCCCCTGGTGGTCAGGAGAGAGAATGCAGCTTTAACACATGAAGCATAGACTTCTATACAACCAGAGGAGTCGCCCCCTGGTGGTCAGGAGAGAGAATGCAGCTTTAACACATGAAGCATAGACTTCTATACAACCAGAGGAGTCGCCCCCTGGTGGTCAGGAGAGAGAATGCAGCTTTAACACATGAAGCATAGACTTCTATACAACCAGAGGAGTCGCCCCCTGGTGGTCAGGAGAGAGAATGCAGCTTTAACACATGAAGCATAGACTTCTATACAACCAGAGGAGTCGCCCCCTGGTGGTCAGGTGAGAAAATGCATCTTTAACACATTTGGCCAGGACCCCTTCATCAATGTCATTTAAAATCTCAATGGGATTTCCCCCTGCTAAATAATGGTTAAATGAAATACAAATAAAAACTCTCCAGGTCCAGTTGAGCTCATATGATTCATCACGTCGGCCTTCAGCAGCTTTATCAGCCCGAGCACACCTGTCTAACTGCTCGGTGCACCTCCTGGATCAGTCTCGGGGCCTCTGGCGTTACCTTTCTGACTGAAGCACTTCCCACAGTGCTGACAGACGTGCGGTTTCTCTCCCGTGTGGAGCATCATGTGGTTCTTCAGAGAGCCGGAGTTCGCCAGCAGCTTCGTGCAGACCGTGCACTGCACCTGCCGCCGGAAAGGAGAATAATAAATCAAAATGCAGTTCTCTATTCGGATGCCTTGAGTTCAAACTGCTGTTCCAGGAGAAAAGAAAAGAAAAACAGACCTGCATGCAAATCTAGAGACGCTACGTGACCGTTTTTTAAACTTGGGGCAGAGACAGAAACACAATCTGTGTTTTAAAAGTCTGAAATAGCAGCCGAGGAAGCGAGGAGGCAGGAAGCGAGGAAGCCGTTTCAAAAGGCTTCAGATGTTCAGCAGAAATAAGGTTACATGAGAGGAAAATGAATTAATGACGCTGCTTTCTGTTCTTATTAAAACAGCAATAACTGGAATGCGTCACCACACACACGAGTGAACAAGCTAGAGTTATTTTATTAAGTGTAATTCTCCAGAACTCTGTGTGTTTCTTTTCTCATAAAACATTTATGGAGACAAAGGTTTTTATATCCAGCGTTGTTGTTGTCTTCTTTTCTTCCTTTAGAAAACCGTTGATTTATTCTATTGTGTATACGACAGTACAAATATATATATAAGAATATACTACTACTTTATCATACTTTATAACACCCATACAATACTGCATTAAATACTGTATTCTTGGGTATGTTATATTTTTCTTTTCAGTACTATGTATTATAGATATTATATCTATAATACATCATAAGACCTAAGATAGATAATTCCTCTTACGTTATCTTATATTCCTATATATTCCTTATTTATTCTTGTATATATAATTAATAATAAAAAGTATATATATAATAAAATATATATATATAAACATATATATATATGTCTTATTATTGGATTCATAGGTCAACTGTTGGTTTTACTTGTCATTTGATTTTAATGGTTTTAATTCACATATCTTATTAATTCTTACTGATCTAAAAGATTTTAATAAATATTAATATTATTTTATTTTAAATATAATAATATATAATTTGCATTCTCACCTCTTAATGGGTTTTGAATCGTGTCCTTTATGTGTCTTTTTTAAATTGAATTTACTGATACACCAGCGTTGAGTTATTGATCTTGGGGGGTGTGTGTGTGTGTGTGTGTGTGTGTGTGTGTGTGTGTGTGTGCAGGTGAGGCAGCATCCCGCCTCCTCACCTTCGGTGGCTGAGTGGCGGTCCTCCTGCTGCAGTGGAGGAGGCGGTGGATGCGCAGCGACGGCCGGCGAGCGAACGCCTTGCTGCAGTGCTCGCAGACGTAGGGTTTCTCCCCGGTGTGCAGCACCAGGTGCTCCTTGAGGTCCCGCTTCATGCCGTAGGTCTTCTCGCAGTGGGGGCAGGAGAACGGGCGCACGCCGCGGTGACTCATCTGCAGGCGACACCGTCGTTGTTGTTGTTGTTATTATTATTATTATTATAATAGAGAGGAAGACGTGTCAATGCCTCACTGATGTTGTCGCTCTTCACCGGGACGAGGAGAGCGCCGCCCTGCTGGATGACTCAGCTCGAGTCAAAACCAACACACACACTGTTGTGGAGTCAAAACCAACACACACACTGTTGTCGAGTCAAAACCAACACACACACTGTTGTCGAGTCAAAACCAACACACACACTGTTGTCGAGTCAAAACCAACACACACACTGTTGTCGAGTCAAAACCAACACACACACTGTTGTGGAGTCAAAACCAACACACACACTGTTGTGGAGTCAAAACCAACACACACACTGTTGTGGAGTCAAAACCAACACACACACTGTTGTGGAGTCAAAACCAACACACACACTGTTGTCGAGTCAAAACCAACACACACACTGTTGTCGAGTCAAAACCAACACACACACTGTTGTGGAGTCAAAACCAACACACACACTGTTGTGGAGTCAAAACCAACACACACACTGTTGTCGAGTCAAAACCAACACACACACTGTTGTCGAGTCAAAACTCTCTCTCTCTCTGGTAGAATTGGTTTGGACTGACTTTAAATATGCTTCATGAAGAGACGCTTACAAACACAACACTCTATAAGAAGCGTCCGTCGTCGTGGTTACGATGTTTTGTAGCCTCGAGTTGATTTATAACCGTCACGTGTCCCGTTTAATACATATCTGGATCTGAATTCTAAGATTAAAAGGATTCATTTTAACCTTTGTTTTAACTAAGGTTTTTAAAGACATAATTATAATAATGATAATTATAATTTAAGGCCAATGAATCAACTAAAAAGTTATCCATCCATCCATTTTCAATACCGCTTATCCTCATTAGGGTCGCAGGGGCGCTGGAGCCTATCCCAGCTGACATAGGGCGAAGGCAGGGGACACCCTGGACAGGCCGCCAGTCCATCGAGGGCACATGTAGGGACATACAACCATTCACTCTCACATTCACACCTATGGGACATTTAGAGATCAATTAACCTGCAGCATGTCTTTGGACTGTGGGAGGAAGCCGGAGAGCCCGGAGAGAACCCACGCTGCCACGGGGAGAACATGCAAACTCCACACAGAAGGACCGCTCCGACCGGGAATTGAACCCGCGGTCCTCTTGCTGTGAGGCGACAGTGCTAGCCGCTACACCACCGTGCAGCCCTCAACTAAAAAGTTAAACGTTTTAATTGCCTCGCGGATTAAAGCAAAGTGAGTCTTGATCCGCTCTGTGGAGCGGGGTTGAGCAATAAAAAAGGAAAACATGATATCGAACGCGCGGATATCAATAAAATAAATATCCTTTTGGCCTGGAGAAGGGAGGGACCGAGGTTCCACAGCCGCGTACCTGATGGGCTCTGAAGCTTTCTGCGGAGGTGTAGTTCTTCCCGCACTCCTTGCAGCTGAAGGGTTTCTCCTCCGTGTGGCTGAACTGGTGTTTCTTCAGGTGTCCAATCTGGTAGAACTTCTTCCCGCAGCTGGAGCATCTGAACCGCCGCTCTCTGATTTCCGGCTCCCACGAAAGCGCCGCCGCCGCCTTCTCGTCGTCGGGCCCCGAGATCTTCAAGGAGGCCGCCGCCTCCTCTGTGAGACACACGGCGGCGGTGGCGGTGGCGGTGGTGGCGGCGGTGGTGCCGGTGGCGGCGGCCTCCGTCGGGTCGGGGCAGGCGGGCGCTCGTTTCCCGCGGCCCGTCGGCCGGTGAACGCGTCGCGGTTTAGCCGCCAGGCGGGAGCTGCAGCGGACGGGGGTCGACCCGGAGGGGCCCCCGTGGCCCCCCAGGGCCCCCTGTGTGTCTTTGGGTTCACAGTCTGTCTGTCTGTCAGCAGCCGGGACGCCGTGCCGCGGTTTCTTGGCCCTCCGGTTCCTCCGGGGGTCGGTTGGACGATCCCTCTTTGTGCATCTGTGTCGCTCTTCCTCCTCCTCTTCTTCTTCCTCTTCCTCCTCTTCTTCCTCTTCTTCCTCCGCCGTCTCCTGAACGATAGAAATGTTTGTTCCGTGCTTCACCTCGATATCTGCCCACAGAGAAAATGACAGTGAAGCGGCGAGGAATTAGTTAGTTAATTATAAATCGATTCATTATGGAAGTCACTTTTTACGCATAAACAGCAAAAGATTATCGGCAACCAGCTTCTAAAAACGTTAAGACTTGTTAATTTTCTAGGTTTGACATCTTCGTGAACTAAATATTTTCTGTGTTTTTGACTCTTTTTACATTTATTTGAAAATTATTTCCTTTTCCTTTTTATTCCTCTTTTTTAAATTTTTTTGATTAGATTAAACAATTCAACGGTTCATCCAAAACAATCTTTAAAAAAAATTAAAATAAATGCATCTTTCTGCTCAACAAGAATATAAAAATGCAACACAGTAACTGTGTCTGTTAAATACGTGCAGTAAAGCTTGTATTAACTTTAATAATCAATGAATTCTCGTGTAACATCAAGTAAAACATCAAGTAAACTCATATTTTGACTGTTCTGCAGCTAAATATTGTTTCCACGGAGTGAACTTTAATTTTTAGGTACCCGGTTCGATCCCCACTCTCCCCATAAGCAACACACTGAACCCCCAGTTGCTCCCCGGGTGCTTCACTCCTTAATAACTGAGGATGGGTCAATGCAGAGAAGAATTTACCCAATAAAGGATACATTATTATTGTTATTATTATTATTTCTTCCTTCCACTGTGACTGAGGCTGTTGGACCACCGGGTGGTGAATGAGGTCTTTTGGGGGGTCGAGTTAGTTCCACTGGAGTTAACGTCCCTCTAGCTCCACCCGGTGGAGAGTCAGTGAACATGAAGTCATTCTGGAGCCACACACTGCAATAATTATATGATGGGGTTTACAGATCGGCATTATTTACTAAATAAATGTGAGAGAATAAGATTATTTTACAAATTAGTAATCACACATTTAGGTTAAATTTAAATTAAAATGCGTCTTTCTTCCGTATTTATAATCTCGCCCCTAAAAACAACCTTTTAATGTAAACAGATTCTGTAAAAAACATTAAATTCTGAGCTCCTCAGCGCAGCTTTGAAGTAACGTTTGATTCGCGAGACGAACAGTCACGTGACGAAGAAATCTGTGAAACTTTGACTTAAACTTTTTTTTTTTTTTTTGTGAAACTTTTGGAGATGCTTGAAAATGTATTATATTTATTAAATTGTTCTAATAATAAAAACCGCAAAACAGATTTTGAAACCCAAAAGCGACAAAATGAAAACCAAATCGCAATAATAACTGAATTAATCCTCTGAGACTTCAAAGACCTCATGAATGAATCTCATTGGCTGACGGGTTGAGAGCCAGCTGTCAATCACCTGTGTGTCTGGTGTCCTCTGTTGGACCTCCCCCCGCGGCGTCGCTTCCGTACAGCAGCAGCTCCGTTCCCGGCCGGATGTCCCGACGCACACGCAGACGAGCGTCACCGCACGAGGACGCGCACGACTCTCCACAGGCGCACTGCGCAGACACGTTCTGCTGGGCTCTGCTGCGCACCCGGCAGGCAAATCTGTGGTTGGGGGAGGGGGGGGTGGGGGGGGGCAAATGAGAGGAATTAATCTGAGTGTACAAGTGGTGCACGTGTTTAATCAGTCCAAGATTTTAATAAATCCATTATGCTGTATTTTGCCTTTTGAAGCAGGAACTTTAATTGTGTTGGTTCTGTCGCCCCCTGTGGACTAAAGTGGTAGTGTTGGTTCTGGTGCCCCCTGTGGACTAAAGTGGTAGTGTTGGTTCTGGTGCCCCCTGTGGACTAAAGTGGTAGTGTTGGTTCTGGTGCCCCCTGTGGACTAAAGTGGTAGTGATGGTTCTGGTGCCCCCTGTGGACTAAAGTGGTAGTGTTGGTTCTGGTGCCCCCTGTGGACTAAAGTGGTAGTGTTGGTTCTGGTGCCCCCTGTGGACTAAAGTGGTAGTGATGGTTCTGTCGCCCCCTGTGGACTAAAGTGGTAGTGATGGTTCTGTCGCCCCCTGTGGACTAAAGTGGTAGTGTCTCTGAGCACCAGGGTCCCTGGAGAAAACCTCTCATTTTACAGCAGCGGTGGACTGGTCTCTGCTGGATCTGGGTCTAGTCCACGGTGGACTGGTCTCTGCTGGATCTGGGTCTAGTCCACGGTGGACTGGTCTCTGCTGGAGTCTGAGCTGAAGGAGGTTCTGGTGAACCTGCGTGACGTCATTTGGTTTCACCAGAATCCGACCCGTTGACTCCGATGAGGAGCTTTAAGAAGAACTCTATAGAACCAGACCGTCTGCTCTCTGCAGGTCTACAGAGGACCAGGATTACACTGAGACTGATTCAGGACCAGTTGAAAGACCAATCCGTGTGTTGATTTGCCTCCGTGAGTGAACCTACTTGATCCAGACGCCTCGTTGGAGTGAAGCTTCGTCTTCTCTCGCTGCCATCATCTCCATCAGCGCCTGCAGAGCACCAGAGAAGGATGATGTCATGTTTCATGTCCACAGTGATTGGCTGACGGCCGACGGCCACCTTTATATAGGGGCGGTTACAGTCCAGGTTACGAAGCCTCAAGTTTTAATGACAAAATATGCATTTTAATGAAAAAATTTATAGAAAATGGTATTGAATATTGATATGTTTTATGTTTCAATTTACCTTCTCTGCGTCTGTCGGACAAGTTTCGGATTCCGGGTTCTTCTTGGGTTCAGGGTCTGGGGTCACCGGCTCGGGGTGACCCTCGGGGGCCCACTCCGTGTCCCCCTCCCTCCCCAGCAGGGACCCGGCCTCCAGCGAGCGGCCCACCCACCACAGCCCCATTCTGCCCCCGCAGAGCCTCGAGGGGCCCACGGCGAAGCCGCGAGGAAGCGTCGCGGAGAGGAACGAGGCCAGAGCGGCCGGGACGCGGGGATCGAGAGCGGCCATCGACCTGAAGGGAGGAAGAACACCACGAAGCGGGTTGGAGGCAGAAGGAAGACGAAACACGAGGACCCCAAGACATTTAAAGGGCTAGAAAAACAGGTTACACAATTAAATGTGTAGAAGGACAGCTCTGTATCACGTGATAACATGCATGCACAAGAATGACAATCTAAAAATTAAAAATAAGCTCCCTATATATTAGTTAATTTGTTATTTGTTGAAATTATCAACTTTTAATTTCACATATACACACATATATATATATATAAATAATGTGTGTATGTATGCATATATATATACATATATACACCCATATATGTATAAATATATATATATTAATATATACATACACATATTAATATATATATATATATATATACACATACAGTACATATATATATACACACATATACGCACACACATATATATACATATATCTATAAATAGATATATATAATGTAAGATTTACAATGAGTGACATCTAACCTACATATTTATGTGCTTTATATTTAAATCAAATGCAAATAAAAGGGGTTTCCCTCGCGAACGCAGGGAAACTGCATGGGTGGCCAACATGGACGGACGCCACGCGCTTCGTGTGTTTTAAGACTTACCAAAGCCAACGGACGGCTTCCGGTGCGACAGTAACCACGGCAACCGCGTTACATGCTTCCGACGTGCCGGCTGTTTTTTTTTGCGGGGGGGTGGGGGGGGGGGGTGTTGATTATTGTTGTTGTCGCACCACTTTAATTATTCCGACGTGAACTCAGGGAAAGATCCTCGTTATCCAGCGAGAAAAAGAGGCACCGGCGGAAGTCCGCCCGTCGCGTTTTGCGGTCCCACCGGAAACAGCGTCGCGGTGTCGTTTGGTTCCGCAAAACGGTCACGGACAAACACGGCTGTTATTAATAAAAGCCACATATATGAACTCAATTTAAATTGTTTGATTTTTTACTCACATGTTTATTTATTTATACATGTGTTGAAAAGTACCTGCAATTATTGCTATCTTTATTTAATTTTGAAATTAAAAGACTAGACATTTATAAAAGGGATGTAAAATTAAGAAGAAGAAAAACGACTTGTACAGCAACAATCTGAAAGTGGAAGTTGAAAAAATATATAGGCAATTTAATTAATTTTAGATTGTTAAAATCCAACAGCCTTCTCACGTACACTTTATTTATCCTTTCATGCAGTTATTTGTGTAACTTTTTTTCCCTTGTATATATTTTCAAGGGTTCATGTTCATGAGATTCAGGGGCCACCGATACAACAACGTTGGTGTTTCTAATTTGCTGTAATGTGACCAAAGACCATTTTCTCACAGCAGGAAGCACTTAGCGGGTATCTTTTAGGTTACAAAGATTTGTTGTGTGTGTGTGTGTGTGTGTGTGTTTGGAGGGTGTAGGTGCAGAGGATCCTTAAAATTCTGTCACCAGGGAACACTGGCGGAGCGCACGCTGCTGGGCAAATACAACTTACCATCATTTTGTATTATTCCCACTCTGAGAGGTGAAAGACGTGTCTGTTGCCTGTGAATTCTATAAGTTACATCCTCAGGTGGTCGTGCTGGAGGAACGGAGTCATGAAAGACACCTGAAGGTATCAACAAAGGAGTTTTAATAACGTGTCATTGATTGATGCCAGTACAAACACTCATTCTGCACTTTGGTTTCATAAAACACGAGACGTTATGTGTGAGGACGAGGCAAATATGTGTTTCTCTTAGTTCATATATTATTTATCTGTTTCAGCATTTATCGGCCTCGTGCAAAGAGCCAGTGTTTCACATTGAGTGACAGAATGGAAATGAAGAGACTGGTGTTTATCTGCGTGTTGCAGCCCGACGTCATGGCCGCTTGTGAAATAGTCTCTAAATGCAATCTATTGGTTTCTTGTACATGGACGAAAGCCGTGCCAATGGAGAGTCAATTAGGAGCCTTCTTTCTTGGTGGACACACACATCATTAAACACTGTGCAACTATGGGATGCTCGTGATGTAGAAGTAATTATTTAAAAAGTCCACTTGTGGTTCCTGGAAGGGGAGCCGGATAAATCCAGAAAACACAGGACATTAAACCACGAGACCAGAGTTCCACATCACGTGTCCCGAACATTGGTTTTGTTGCATAAACTTAACGTTTGTATTCATTTTGTTGCCTAAACTTAACGTTTGTATAACTTAACGTTTGTATTCATTTTGTGTCCTTAACTTAACGTTTGTATTCATTTTGTTGCCTTAACTTAACGTTTGTATTCATTTTGTTGCCTAAACTTAACATTTGTATAACTTAACATTTGTATAACTTAACGTTTATATTCATTTTGTTGCCTAAACTTAACGTTTGTATAACTTAACGTTTGTATTCATTTTGTGTCCTTAACTTAACGTTTATATTCATTTTGTTGCCTAAACTTAATGTTTGTATTCATTTTGTGTCCTTAACTTAACGTTTGTATTCATTTTGTTGCCTTAACTTAACGTTTGTATTCATTTTGTTGCCTTAACTTAACGTTTGTATAACTTAACGTTTGTATTCATTTTGTTGCCTTAACTTAACGTTTGTATTCATTTTGTGTCCTTAACTTAACGTTTGTATTCATTTTGTTGCCTTAACTTAACGTTTGTATTCATTTTGTTGCCTAAACTTAACGTTTGTATAACTTAACGTTTGTATTCATTTTGTTGCCTTAACTTAATGTTTGTATTCATTTTGTTGCTTTAACTTAACGTTTGTATTCATTTTGTTGCTTTAACTTAACGTTTGTATTCATTTTGTGTCCTTAACTTAATGTTTGTAACTTAACGTTTGTATAACTTAACGTTTGTATTCATTTTGTTGCCTTAACTTAACGTTTGTATTCATTTTGTTGCCTTAACTTAACGTTTGTATAACTTAACGTTTGTATTCATTTTGTGTCCTTAACTTAACGCTTATATTCATTTTGTTGCCTAAACTTAACGTTTGTATAACTTAACGTTTGTATTCATTTTGTTGCCTTAACTTAATGTTTGTATTCATTTTGTTGCTTTAACTTAACGTTTGTATTCATTTTGTTGCCTTAACCTAACGTTTGTATTCATTTTGTGTCCTTAACCTAACGTTTGTATTCATTTTGTTGCCTAAACTTAACATTTGTATAACTTAACATTTGTATAACTTAACATTTGTATAACTTAACGTTTGTATTCATTTTGTTGCCTAAACTTAACATTTGTATAACTTAACATTTGTATAACTTAACGTTTGTATTCATTTTGTTGCCTTAACTTAACGTTTGTATTCATTTTGTTGCCTAAACTTAACATTTGTATAACTTAACATTTGTATAACTTAACGTTTGTATTCATTTTGTGTCCTTAACTTAACGTTTGTATAACTTAACGTTTGTATTCATTTTGTTGCCTTAACCTAACGTTTGTATTCATTTTGTTGCCTTAACTTAACGTTTGTATTCATTTTGTTGCCTTAACTTGTTTGTATAACTTAACGTTTGTATTCATTTTGTTGCCTTAACCTAACGTTTGTATTCATTTTGTTGCCTAAACCTAACGTTTGTATTCATTTTGTTGCCTTAACTTAACGTTTGTATTCATTTTGTTGCCTTAACTTGTTTGTATAACTTAACGTTTGTATTCATTTTGTTGCCTTAACCTAACGTTTGTATTCATTTTGTTGCCTAAACCTAACGTTTGTATTCATTTTGTTGCCTAAACTTAACGTTTGTATTCATTTTGTTGCCTAAACTTAATGTTTGTATTCATTTTGTTGCCTTAACTTAACGTTTGTATTCATTTTGTTTCCTAAACTTAATGTTTGTATTCATTTTGTTGCCTAAACGTAATGTTTGTATTCATTTTGTTGCCTTAACCTAACGTTTGTATTCATTTTGTTGCCTAAACTTAACGTTTGTATTCATTTTGTTGCCTAAACTTAACGTTTGTATTCATTTTGTTGCCTAAACCTAACGTTTGTATTCATTTTGTTGCCTAAACTTAACGTTTGTATTCATTTTGTTGCCTTAACCTAACGTTTGTATTCATTTTGTTGCCTTAACCTAACTAACACCGTGTCGTGGCAGACAGAAACAGCCATTTCGAGCGTCACGAATAAAAAACAGACAATTCGTGTCGCCGTATACACGAAAACAAATAGATTGCATGAACTGCCGTGAGGGGTTTTGTTGCCCAAACCAATACATACTTATTTTAAGCCCAACCGTAATGTTTTTTCCTAAATCTAATTAAGCAGTTACGTACGAAACCCAAGCCAGTGTTTTTGTTTGAATTAACAACGTTACCACGCGTTGTGCTCAGCAGACGCGTCTCTTTGGATTATCTTGCAGCTGGTGACAGATTATCATGAAGCGGGCACAGCCCCCCAAAAAATACAGAAACAACACAAAAACAAATGCACAACAAGCAGTTCAAAGACGTCAACAACGGGCATTTCACACTGTAATGCGTCACGGTGAGGCCACTTCCTCTGAGGTTACAAACATGACACAGACAACGGGTTCATTGTCCCGACAGATACGCCGTGCACTGCACAGCACAGCGTCATCAGGAGAGAACGAGTCAACAACTGAGGGGTCACTTTGTCTTCTGCAGATTAAATATGAGGAACTGTGGCCAGTAGATGTTCTTCAGCTGATGCTGCTGTCGTCACATGAAGCTCCCCCCCCCCCCACGGGACCTTGATCTCAAAGGCAAGGGTGAAATAGTTATTTGATCCCATTTGAATTGTGCCATAAATTACATTGAAGACTATGAAGAAAATACGCGGTGTGAGAATTAGACGAGTGGCGTTTCTCTCTCTCTGAAGCTACGATTGAGTGTTTGGTACCAGGATGTTCTCACAGCCACAAACGGCTCTTTAGCTTCCCGGCTGATGAAAAGACAGCTAAGTGGGCTAGCTAGCAAGGTGTATAAGAAGTGGACGTAGTCACCCATTGGTTTTATAGACTACGGATTTGAAGTCTTGAGTTCGCAGTTTGGCCGTCGCCAAAACAACAGCGACCATATTTGGACTTAGTGACGTAGATGCCGTATATGGCACTGATAGCAAGCTGTCAATCACCTTGTAGCCCCGCCCTAAAGCATCTTCTGCTTTATGGTCTGTTTGACTCTAAATGACCATAATTTACTAAATGAACATCACGCTGTATTGAAGAAGACTTGAAACTAGAGATTGAGACCAAAAACTAATATTTACAATGTTTACTGAGGGAATACATCAAGAGAAGTAGAGTCATTTATATAGACTTCTATACAACCAGAGGAGTCGCCCCCTGGTGGTCAGGAGAGAGAATACAGCTTTAACACATGAAGCGTAGACTTCTATACAACCAGAGGAGTCACCCCCTGGTGGTCAGTAGAGAGAATGCAGCTTTAACACATGAAGCATAGACTTCTATACAACCAGAGGAGTCGCCCCCTGGTGGTCAGGAGAGAAAATGCAGCTTTTACACATGAAGCATAGACTTCTATACAACCAGAGGAGTCGCCCCCTGGTGGTCAGTAGAGAGAATGCAGCTTTAACACATGAAGCATAGACTTCTATACAACCAGAGGAGTCGCCCCCTGGTGGTCAGTAGAGAGAATGCAGCTTTAACACATGAAGCATAGACTTCTATACAACCAGAGGAGTCGCCCCCTGGTGGTCAGTAGAGAGAATGCAGCCTACTAGCGAGCCAAAGTAACGGCCATGTTGGTGTCGGTGACGTACATTGTGCGAGACGAGTTCTTACAACGACAAATCTACGACAAGCGGTCCCTCTTGGCTTTTTAAACATCATATTTGTAATTGATGGCACAATTCAAGCAGGATAAAGAAAAAGTGTCTTTCGCCGTTGACTACAGTACAAATTAAAATAAATAAAAGGATGTGTATTCACATTGTCTACTCAATGTTCGTTTTCTTGTTTCCACTCATCTGCTGTCGGGAGGTTACTTTAACCAGATATCATGTCCAATAATCCCATCAATGTATACCTGTGAGTAATCACCCCCACTGCCGTGTTCTTCTTCAGGCAGATATGACAATAAGCTTCACCATATTGGGTAATCAAACATTGGATTTCTCACACCATGAACCGGTTTTTACAGCAAATCCTGAATCCACCACCTGTGCGGTGCAGATCTACAGCGTCCATTGAACCAGACAGATGATGCCTTCTATAAAAAATAAAAAAACTCACGTGGAACAAAACATCTGCAGCTAAAACGTTAAAAAAAAACAAAAGAATTATATTACAATACACGCGATGCAAATAAAAATCAGAGCAATAAAGTTATCATATAATTAAAATATATTACGAGGGACGTGGGGGATTGAAACAGGATGTCGCACTCCAACCATTTGACCCTTCTTAAGCAAAAATCTGTGCGCTGCAAATGTTCTTAAATAATTAATTCCTTTTTGTTTTTTGGTTGTTTTTCCTTTCTAGTGAAGCTCGCTGCCGGCTGTCAGGTGCCTGCTGCTCCTCCGATGTAGTCTTTGTCTGCATTTCACTGCGACGGGAGAGGGAGAAACACAACAACAGTGAGTAAACAAATAAAAACAAGAAGAACAATATGTCCTCACCTGTCACAGAGCTTGTTCCACCGGACTCGGGGACTCACCGTCGATACATTGCACCTGGGGCTTCTCCCACTGGCCGTCTGCTTTACAGCGAACCGTCGGCAGGTGGCGCTGTCTGAACCCGGAGTTGCACTGATACCGGATGATGGAGTTCACCGGGAACTCCTCCCTCTTGTTACCAAACACGCGGGCGTTCTCCACCTGTGGCGGAGCGCCGCAGGACACTGAGGACAGAAACCACAGGAGGGTTTTTATTTCATGCACCGATCGGTGATTTTGGTTTTCAACATGTGAAATGTAACTTTAAAGGACGTTTTCTCTCCATGAGTTTGTTCACTCAGCATTCAGAGACTCATTTATACTACATGTATTAATAAAACTATATATTATGAAGCTTTATGCAGAGGGGTTTGTTCACACAGCATTCAGAGCCTCATTTATACTACATGTATTAATAAAACTATATATATTATGAAGCTTTATGCAGAGGGGTTTGTTCACACAGCATTCAGAGCCTCATTTATACACATTTATTAATAAAAACTATATATTATGAAACTTCATGCAGAGGGGTTTGTTCACACAGCATTCAGAGCCTCATTTATACTACATGTATTAATAAAACTATATATATTATGAAGCTTTATGCAGAGGGGTTTGTTCACACAGCATTCAGAGCCTCATTTATACACATTTATTAATAAAAACTATATATTATGAAGCTTCATGCAGAGGGGTTTGTTCACACAGCATTCAGAGCCTCATTTATACTACATGTATTAATAAAACTATATATATTATGAAGCCCTCGATGGACTGGCGGCCTGTCCAGGGTGTCCCCTGCCTTCGCCCTATGTCAGCTGGGATAGGCTCCAGCGCCCCCGCGACCCTAATGAGGATAAGCGGTATTGAAAATGGATGGATGGATATTATGAAGCTTTATGCAGAGGGGTTTGTTCACACAGCATTCAGAGCCTCATTTATACACATTTATTAATAAAAACTATATATTATGAAGCTTCATGCAGAGGGGTTTGTTCACACAGCATTCAGAGCCTCATTTATACTACATGTATTAATAAAACTATATATATTATGAAGCTTCATGCAGAGGGGTTTGTTCACACAGCATTCAGAGCCTCATTTATACTACATGTATTAATAAAACTGTATATATTATGAAGCTTTATGCAGAGGGGTTTGTTCACACAGCATTCTGAGCCTCATTTATACACATTTATTAATAAAAACTATATATTATGAAGCTTCATGCAGAGGGGTTTGTTCACACAGCATTCAGAGCCTCATTTATACTACATGTATTAATAAAAACTATATATTATGAAACTTTGATACTTTGATAATATTCATATCTCTGTGCCTGCCACCGTATCTGGATGTTCTCATGTTGTACCCCTAAATGGATCAACACGGCTTCCGACCTTCTCTGGACCGGCGTACCTGGGCCTTTCTTGCAGGTAAAGGGCAGGTGGTAGTTGCAGGGCACGTCGTTCCACTGGCCGCTCTCATGCCAGATCATCACCACGCAGTCTTCTCCAGTGTGGAAGTAGTTATCCGGCTGGTTCGGCCTCCAGTTCTCGTATTGCTGGAGAAGAGGAGGAAGTGGACACGTGCTTTTATTACAACGGTAAACGCAGCTTTAACATGAAGCATAGACTTCTATACAACCAGAGGAGTCGCCCCCTGGTGGTCAGTAGATATAATGCAGCTTTAACACATGAAGCATAGACTTCTATACAACCAGAGGAGTCGCCCCCTGGTGGTCAGGAGAGAGAATGCAGCTTTAACACATGAAGCATAGACTTCTATACAACCACAGAGGAGTCGCCCCCTGGTGGTCAGTAGAGAGAATGCAGCTTTAACACATGAAGCATAGACTTCTATACAACCAGAGGAGTCGCCCCCTGGTGGTCAGGAGAGAGAATGCAGCTTTAACACATGAAGCATAGACTTCTATACAACCAGAGGAGCCGCCCCCTGGTGGTCAGGAGAGAGAATGAAAGTTTTAAGAAACTGCATTGGCTGCACTCGGCAAAACCGGAGGTTGCCTCTTGGTCCAAAACAACAACAACAACTAACTAGCAACATTATGAAAGCCTTTAAAGAGAGAATTCGTGGATGAAGTAGTTTGTCTCTTTCAGGGTTTCCTGAGACAGAATGTTCCAACGAAGGTAAACATGGATCAACCAAATAAAAATCCCGTGCAGTGTTTTGTTCTCTGACTCATCGGTCGAGTCCTCAAGCTGTCCGTCTATCGTCTCGCTGGTACCTGGAGCAACACGCCTCCACCAACGCAGCCATGTTGTTTTAAACAGTGATGTTTCTCATACGAACTCCCAGTAATTAAGTCAATTTATTTTTCTGCTTGCACCTGTTTTTTATTTATTTATTTGTACCTTTGTATAAACCTGCCTGTGTTGAGTGCTGCAGCTGTTTATGACTCAGTGCTATTTTGGTACTTGTTTTGGCATGACGTTGCATTTCACCTGCTCAGACAACCTCACAAGTGCAAACAGCAATTTTCATTGCTTCAGTTGGCAAAGATGACGTTTCGTGGACGTTTTCAAAATTAGGGCTGTCAAAGACAATCATTCAATCGTTTTGTGTCTCTTTGTGGTTGTTTTCTGTGGTTTTGTCGTCGTTTTGTGTCTCTCTGTGGGCATTTTGCATCGACTTGTAGTTGCATCGTTTTGTGTCTCTTTGTAGTCGAACTGTATCTCTTTGTGGCTGTTTTGTGTCTCTTTGTAGTCGTACTGTATCTCTGTGGCTGTTTTGTGTCTCTTTGTAGTCGTACTGTATCTCTGTGGCTGTTTTGTGTCTCTTTGTAGTCTTACTGCATCTCTGTGGCTGTTTTGTGTCTCCTTTTTTGTCATTTTGTGTCCCTGTGGTTGTAAAACTAAAATTAAATGAAAACCATCTGGGAGAGAACAACCACCTGTGCCTTTGTTTTAAGGATTTGCAAACCAAATAGGTTGAGAACCACCCACTTCCCTCTCCCTATACTGGGAGCAACACACCAGTATGAAGTCCTCACTCACCAGTGGAGTGCCGTCTACCCAGCGGAAAACATTCTCCACAGTCTTGTCATTCAACCCGATCCACTGGTAGTCCTGTGCGTTTGCTATTGGAGTAAAAAGAAGTGTTGAGATATCATTTTTTCTCCATCTCTACGAGAAAACACACACACACACACACACACACACACACACACTCACAGTTGACAAAGTCTTGCTCCTCTGGCGTGACTACGCTGACCAGGTAGGCGTTCAGGTCCCGGCAGCGCTGCTCGGCCTCCAGCCACATCTCCCTGTCGGAGAAGTGCAGGTAGCAGTTCCCCTGAAACTTCGTCCAACCGTCTTCACACTGCTGCTCGTCTGCAGCCGCAACACCAAAGAGTCAACGGTCATTCGATGGACGCCACTCCGAACGCACTTCGCCCTAAATACACGTGCGTATAATCAGCGTGGTTTAGTATATTTCTGTTTTGTTTCTAGGCCTCGGAAACTCTACAAATGGGTTGGAACATTTAAAGCACCGCATCAGATGATGAAGAAGCTCTTCTGTATTTCTTATCATTCTTTCCGTGTTTCAGAAGCTGATGAAGTGCTTGATATTGTTCTCCACCAATGTAGTGTTTCAGTTTGAGCTAAATATTTGGTATTTGTCTTGTGAGCATATTTTTTCCACTGCGGTGCCCTCAGCCGGTCTGACGACTGCCGGTGTTTCCACCCTGACACACAAAGCAAACGTCCCAAAGTGGAATGGAAAATGATTCATAATGCTCCACTTCAGAGAGTTCAGCCCAACAGTAATGCATTCTGGTGAATTTACCTTTTTTTTGTCCTTTAACTGTAACATTCAAAGGCTTCATTCATTAGTTCTCCTGCTCCACCTTCATGACTTCAGGGTCAGTTCACCCAAATTACATAAAAAAGATATTTTCAGATGTACCCAACACGTCAAAGGAGATGTTGCTAACAGGCTAAACTATGAGAGATGAAGAGAGATGTTGCTAACAGGCTAGACTATTAGATATGAAGAGAGATGTTGCTAACAGGCTAAACTATTAGATATGGAGAGAGATGTTGCTAACAGGCTAGACTATGAGATATGAAGAGAGATGTTGCTAACAGGCTACACTATTAGATATGAAGAGAGATGTTGCTAACAGGCTAGACTATTAGATATGGAGAGAGATGTTGCTAACAGGCTACACTATTAGATATGAAGAGAGATGTTGCTAACAGGCTAGACTATTAGATATGAAGAGAGATGTTGCTAACAGGCTAAACTATTAGATATGGAGAGAGATGTTGCTAACAGGCTACACTATTAGATATGAAGAAAGATGTTGCTAACAGGCTAAACTATGAGATATGAAGAGAGATGTTGCTAACAGGCTAGACTATTAGATATGAAGAGAGATGTTGCTAACAGGCTAAACTATTAGATATGGAGAGAGATGTTGCTAACAGGCTACACTATTAGATATGAAGAAAGATGTTGCTAACAGGCTAAACTATTAGATATGAAGAGAGATGTTGCTAACAGGCTACACTATTAGATATGAAGAGAGATGTTGCTAACAGGCTAGACTATTAGATATGAAGAGAGATGTTGCTAACAGGCTAAACTATTAGAGATGGAGAGAGATGTTGCTAACAGGCTACACTATTAGATATGAAGAGAGATGTCGCTAACAGGCTACACTATTAGATATGAAGAGAGATGTTGCTAACAGGCTACACTATTAGATATGAAGAGAGATGTTGCTAACAGGCTACACTATTAGATATGAAGAGAGATGTCGCTAACAGGCTACACTATTAGATATGAAGAGAGATGTTGCTAACAGGCTACACTATTAGATATGAAGAGAGATGTTGCTAACAGGCTACACTATTAGATATGAAGAGAGATGTCGCTAACAGGCTACACTATTAGATATGAAGAGAGATGTTGCTAACAGGCTACACTATTAGATATGAAGAGAGATGTTGCTAACAGGCTACACTATTAGATATGAAGAGAGATGTCGCTAACAGGCTAAACTATTGTTTACGAACAGAAAAACAGAGACATCACAGTTACATGTTGTGCATCTTTGGGCCACCAGGACTCCTCACAGAGCCACAACGAGTATTGATGCTATGAGCTGGTGATGTTCAGCATCTCTCTTTCTTTCTCTCTCTTCGGTTGTTTTTGAGAGGCTGTTGTTAGTATTTATTAGCTGAAGCTGATCTCATACCGATCTCACAGCGTTCCCCTCCGTAGCTGGGCAGGCATAAGCATTTGTAAGAGTCTGCGCTCTCCACACAGGTGGCTCCATTGGCACATGGGTTGGGATGGCACACATCTACCTCTGCAAGAAAGGGGGGCGGGTGACACTACTGTATCAGCATGGGGTGGGGAGGGGAGGTTGGCCACCAAGGTGAGGTGTGATAGATGGACTATCACACCTTGGGACAGACAGGTTAGTGAACAATACTGTAGCTGCTGCAACCTCTGATGCAAATGTTAAAACTGCACACTAAATCTTATTACTTGAGGCCTTACCAAATGATAAAGATATTTACTGAAATATACAACATTTCTGCAAAAAGAACTGCAATATCTGCAGTAAGTTTATGTTTGAATCTGTGGTTAGTTGCAACAGAAGATCAGTATTTGTTTTCCAGCAGGATGAGAGCAACCATATGGCGCCAGAAAGCACATATGTTGCCCCGGGGTTAAAGCATGCAAACAGCAGAGCGGAGGCGACGTGCTGGCCCAGCAAACCAAAAACAACATGTAGGCTTGAATTGTGATAAGACGTGTGACACAGAGGCAGTGCAACCTCAGAGCAGAGCTGACACACATATTTGACAAGCACCCAAACATTCAGATGGACAACATGAACACAAGGAAATCAAAGGAACGCAAAACATAGCAAAGTTATGGGTCAAAACACTTCAAGACAGAACAGCAAGGAGAGAGTAATACTGATTTATGAAATACAATCGCAACCAGTTATTAAATACGTGTCTGAAAATGTAACTGACAAGCTGATTAATAAACAGAATGCAGAACAATATAAAACATGCAAAATGCTCAACAACAAAGACATTCAGAGAAACGCGACCGGTCAAGTCTGTTAAAACAAAACATCATCACACAGTATTGAATTCAGTAGTTTTTTCGGAGAAAGAAAGAAGAAAAAAAATATTAACTGGACATGCATCCGTTGTGGGACTTACCGTTACACAGAGCAACCTCTTCCTCTACTGTGCATGAAGCAGCACCGCAGGGGTTGGGTTCACATGGGGTAAAACCACCTAGAAAAAGAGGCCCAGTTGTATATTATTTTACAAATGACCATAGACCGAAGAAGTGGACGTAGTCATTGTGACGTCACTAATGAGTACTTGTCATTTGTAAATTGAGACCGAGGTAATAAATCAAGTGAGTAGTAAGGTCATTTTCTCATAGACTTCCATACTACAATCTGACATATTTTTGCCCCCTGATGGTCAGTAAAGAGAATAATAGTTTTACGACACTTCCGCATCGACTTCACTCGGCAGAACTGGAGTTTGCCGTCTGCTAATGAAAGAAAGAATTAAGAATGGGTCGACCTACCATCCACTGAAGAAGTTTCTTCAATGGCGCCTGGTGTCTGCACAGAGGCCGCTGTAGTTGCAGTGGGAGGAACAGCCAGTCCTCTAAGGGCAAGCACAGGGTGGGTGGTTCCATAGACATCACCAGGTGTCTGTGACAGTTCCCCCCCACTAATGGCTTCCTCTGGTCCTGTGGGGCTCTCTGTTGATGCCCGCTCACTGGATGGAGTAGGGAGCAACACCTGTGGCAGATCTCCAGAGGAAGCTCCCGAGCCACTGGTTGTGGACCGGTGAGTGTCTCCACTGCCAGAGTAGAAGTCAGTGATGCTGTACTCCACTGAGCCGTGCCCAAGCTCCATAGACTGTGTAGTGACTCCAGATGCCTCTGTCAAAAAATCCCCAGTGACAAATGTAACACTTCCTTCTCCACCAGACACTCCTGATGCAGACACTCCTGATCCAGACACTCCTGATCCAGACATTCTTGATTCAGACTTTACCAATCCAGACATTCCTGATCCAGACCCAGATAGGAAACTTGAGCTTCCAAATCCAGACAAATGTCCACCACTGTCCTGTCCAGAACTGTAGAGTAAAGACCCAGAGACCTCCTGCTCTCCAGAGGATGATACTGTAAGCTCAGTGAACCCTGACCCCACAAGCGTCACATCTGAGAATAACCCAGAGCCACTTTCAGAGCCGCTGAGAATCCCAGATCCGGAAATGTCTCCAGAGCCACTGAATGCCAGAAGGCCTCCACCAAGCTCATACTCCTTGTGGGTAACAGGGGTGGACCCATCGATCAGTTCTTGATCGTCCAGTAAGATCTGTGCCTCCCCCCCCCCAGAAAGCTCTCCTGACTGTCCACTAGCACTTCCAGAGGAGAATCCGGATGGGAACCCACTTAACCCAGAAAAGTCCTGTCCGGTGATGAAACCGGACGACATGCCTGAGCCATCTAAGAAAGAGCCACTCTCCCCAGAGCTGAAATCAGATCCAGATCCAGATCCAGACAGGTCCCCACTACCACTGAGCTCTCCAGAGCCTACTTCAGATGAAGGGAAGATAAAGATCCCTGAGCTTCCCTCTCCAGCTTCTTGGAGTCCACCTGAAGCTGAGCCCTCTCCAGAGAAAATGCTGTCAATGCCCGAAAATGCAACGGTGATGCCGGATCCGTCTCCACTGAGAGCTGTTCCAGAAGAATCTGTACTGCTGAGACCTGATTCTCCACTGGGCAGCTCAGCAATGGCACTGCCGGACAAGTCTCCAGAACCAGACAAGACTCCAGAACCAGACAAGTCTCCAGAACCAGGCAGTTGTCCAGAGCCAGACAACTCTCCAGAACCATATAGGTGTCCAGAACCAGACAGATCACCAGAGATCCCCGTGTTTCCAGAACCAGACAGGTCTCCAGATCCAGACAGGTCTCCAGAGTGACCCCCAGAGGCACCATCGACCGAAGACCCTAAGCTGATGTCTGCTGAGCCTGAGTCAGAGCCAGAGCCTGAAGTCTCCACAGGTATAGGTGAAACGATGAAAGGACCACCTGAAGAGACATACAGAATAAAAGAATAAGTAATATTGGAAACAAATAAGACATTTGCACAAGTAAGAAAGTAATTTGTTCAAAATTGAAATATAGCTTACCGGGCCTCAACAAATCAGTGATTGATGTTAAGTTAAGGAGGGCCTCCTGAATGTCTGTAATGTTCAGTCCAGTTTCATTTGCAATAAGTACAAAATCCGCTGTAAGAATTGAACAATGAGAGAAAATGAGAAATGAATGATGATAAGATAAATGTTTTTTATAAATCAGCTTGGTAGATAACAACCAAGCATGTACCTCTGAAACAGTATGCATCAAATCTGGCATCAAGTTCAGAGACGTTGGTCTGGTTGGGGTGAGAGTACACAGTGTGCACTCCTGGTTTCCCAGCTCCACAGTCAGCGCGGGGTTTGTTGATGGGATAGCGGACGCTACGATCCACAAGCCAGCCAGCGTGGCAGTTGTCAAAACCTATCTTCCAGGCTGCGTAGAGCTCTCCGGTGGAAGCCAGCACTGCGTTGTGCTCTTGACAGCTAGAAGCAGCCTCATCATAGGTGAAACCTTCAGTGGAGCTCACATGGAAAACCTCACCTGTGGAGCAGAAGAGGAGGAAATGTCAAGATGGGGAAAAAAAGAAAAGAAAATTACTTTAAATATTTGATGTTATAGCTGTATAAAAACATAAAGATAATGTCGGTAAGCCTGTTCGGGTTGATCTTCCCTGTCAAATAGGTTCGTCATGAGGAAGGAATTTTTCCTGCTTAGTATTATTGCCATTTTATATAATTCTTGTATTCTTATATAATGACTGCATTTATTTATGCTGTTATTAGGTATAATACATCTTTTTAAATGCTATGGATTTTTAAACTAATTAAGTACTTCCTTATTATTAAATGCCAAACACAGAAGGGCAATGTGGTGTTGCACTTTTTTCAGGGAAGGGAAAGCTGAGGCATTAAGAGCAAGAGGATGGACCTGCCAACATGTAGGATGTGACAGTTGTTCTTTTTTTGGTATTTATCCAACCCCTCCTCCATTGTGATTGGACAGCTGGGCAAAACCCCTGCGATTGGCTTTTCAATGGCGTGGTATTGCAATAGTGTGGCTAACGCAACAGCCCAAATAGCTTCAAAATAAAAGCTTTTTAAATAAAAGTTATTTTCTTACCTTTGAGCCCATCAATGTAGCAGTACACGTCGTATCTCTCGTCTGCCGGCCTCAAACCATATGACCAAACTCCAGGTTGATCCCCCAGATCTCCAGCACACTTCATTTGTGGGAAAACAATGGGGTACCTAGAAAAAAGGATACCGAGATGAGGTGTTGGGTTTGCAACATGAATCTCTCTGCCATGCTTTGAAAAAATACATTTCAGATTTACCTTACAGTCTGGTCCAGTAACCATCCTGCATCACACTGATGATATCCAGCCTTGTATGTAGCCTTCAGTTGCTCTGGCGTGGCGATAGAGGCGCCAACACTCTGGCAGGCCAGCTGGGCCTCAATGAAGGTGAAGGCATATCGGCTGGAGCCTGAGCGATAATGGAAGACCACACCTGTGCAGAGAAACCAGGGACTTTGTTATTAGGGACATTAGGTTTTATAACGACCCTCATCCCTTACTCTACATCCCTTACCCCACGACCCTCATCCCTTACCCTACATCCCTTACCCCATGATTGTCATCCCTTCATCCCTTACTCTACACCCCTTTACCCCACAACCATCATCCCTTTATCCCTTACCCTACATCCCTTAATCCCATGACCCTCATCCCTTGTGCTACATCCCTTCCCCCAGCGACCCTCATCCCTTCATCCCTTAATCCCATGACACTCATCCCTTTATCCGATACCCTACACCACACAACCCTCATCCCTCATCTCTTACCCTACATCCCTTCACCCCACGACACTCATCCCATCATCTCATACTGTACATCCCTTCATTCCACAACCCTCATCCATTACACCCCATCCATACATCCCTTCACCCCACAACCCTCATCCCTTTATCTCACACCCTACCTCCCTTCAGTCCATGCCCCTCATCGCTTCCTCCTTTAACCACCTTCTCCTCCCAAAGTCCATCCCTCTAACTGGTAACTGGACATATTACAGTTATCATAACATATATCAGTAGTTCAGTATTACTGACCAGTTGGAGACATCACAAAGCCTTTGCTGGGCTCTCTTTCTATATCGGGCCGAGCGGTGGCTGCTTCTATCAGGTCAATGACGAACTCTGTGACATTTGGCGGCCGAGGCAGTGGCAGCCCGGTAGGACTCTCTGTGAAGGGGAAGTCCACAACGGTAGGCCGCTGAGTCTCCAGCTCTCCGACTGCCTCGCTGTCTGTGGTCGTCCGCCTGAAGAACACCTCTGGGCTCTGTGTCACCGTGGTAACACTCAGAACGTCGCTTCCCTCTTCTATGATGCCCGAACCTTCCTCATCGAGGGACTCTGGAGGTGATTGAGGAGAAAGAGATTAGTGATTAGCTGTAAATGTTGTTATGCATAGTGTGCTTATCATAACCAAAACCTTCTGAATGTAGCTGGAAACAATATTGATGACACCGGTGAGACTGAACCAAACCAGTAAACCAGAAAACCACAATGTTGCGGTCAAAGATACTTCCACAGCTTCCTCTGCCACATTACATTACATTACATGTCATTTAGCTGACGCTTTTATCCAAAGCGACTTACAATAAGTGCATTAAACCATGAGTCCAAACTCAGAACAACAAGAATCAAGTACAATTTCTTCAATAATGTTAAACTACAAAGTGCTATCGGTAAGGGACATTTAAGTGCTACCAAAGTGCTACTACGGCGCTACCTTCCCTATTCAAGGTATAGTCGAAAAAGATGTGTTTTTAGTTTGCGACAGAAGATGTAGAGACTTTCTGCTGTCCTGATGTCAATGGGGAGCTCGTTCCACCAATGAGGAGCCAGCACAGCAAACAGTCGTGACTTCGTAGAGTGTTTAGCTTGAAGTGAAGGAGCTACAAGCCGATTGGCAGAAGCCGAGCGAAGTGAACGAGCTGGGGTGTACGGTTTGACGATGTCCTGGATGTAGACCGGACCCGATCTGATCGCAGCACGGTACGCAAGTACCAATGTTTTGAAGCGGATGCGGGCGGCCACCGGTAACCAGTGAAGGTTGCGGAGGAGCGGAGTAGTGTGGGTACATTTCGGGAGGTTGAAGACCAGTCGAGCAGCTGCATTCTGGATGAGCTGTAGAGGTCGAATGGCATTAGCAGGTAGACCTGCCAGGAGGGAGTTGCAATAGTCCAGCCGTGAGATGACCAGAGCCTGGACCAGAGCCTGTGCCGCCTTCTGAGTGAGAAGGGGTCGTATTCTCCTGATGTTGTACAGCATGTACCTACAGGAGCGTGTTATTGCGGTAATGTTGGCAGTCGGGGAGAGTCGACTGTCGAGTGTCACACCGAGGTTCCTGGCAGTCGGAGTCGGGGACAGCACTGAGTTGTTGAAGTTAATAGTCAGGTCGTGGGTGGGAGAACCTTTTCCTGGAAGGAGGAGCCACCCCAAACTTTTAGCATTGTTGTCTTTCCTAAGATTCAGTTCATGTATTTGTTGGTTAAGAGGGAATTAGGACCCTGAGCAGGATCCTTGTTGCTGCTGAACGAGCACACCTAATCTCACCGTAGAACCGTTTCCTATCAGAATATTTGATTATGGAATACGCTGATGTATCTTTTGAGTGCTTTCAGTATCAACATTTAAACCTAAACGATGCCCCACCTGTGTAGCAGAAGGCGTCGTAGCGGGACTCCGGAAGTGGGTATCCTGTCTGGTTTCTGTGGAGGTAAACAGTTCGCACCCCCAGCAAACCTCCTCCGCACTGCGGCCGACGGACGTTGATGGGGTAGCGGACGCTCCTGTCTCCCAGCCAGCCGGCGTTGCAGACATCCATCCCACCCTGCCAGGCCATGTAGAGCTGACCAGTGGTGGCCAACTGAGCTCGCTGATTGAAGCACGCCAACACCGCCTCAGAGTAGGTGAACTTTCCTGCAGAAGCTTTGTAGAAAACTCTGCCTGTATCGGATAAAAGAGGTTCATTAAAGTCACTAAGTTAAAACAAACTGAAAATGTAAGAATTCCCACAGAGGAGAATCCAATCTCCTCTGCAATCTCAAACAGAAGCATTGCCGTATTAATCACAGTGTACCTGTCATCTTCTCAGTGTAGCAGTAGACATCATAAGTCTCATTGATGTTCCTCACTCCGTATGTCCTGACCCCAGGCAGCTCCTCTTTGTCACCATAGCAGTTCACACGAGTTTCATGGATCGGGTACCTTTGGTTAAATGGAAATGAGCTTTTGTGTCTTCAATACGAAATACGGTATGTCTTCAATAACAAAAGCTTCTTCTGTTGTCGCTCTCAAGCACAAACTAGTCGTGTTGCGATTCAACTGTCGAGCACATTTTAAAGCGAAAGTTTGAAATTTCGCAAAAAAAGAATGAGAATTAGGCATGTTTCCACGAATAAACTCAGCTTCAGCGTTAGAAGTAGAGTTTGTGTCATCTAACCATCTACCAGAGAAAAATTGAAGAGAAGTCTTGAGGAATATGTTTTAACTTTTCTTTTGTGTCAGCTAGTATTGGCCATGTTTAATATTGTCCAGAGATGAAAACAAGCATTCAGACATTATGGGAATATCTGGGGAGACGCCCATAGCAGAAAAAGCTCCACAGTTTGCAACATCTTATTTGGCAAAGGACCTTTTGATATCCCATTTAGCGCATTAGCTAAAAAGATACCTAAAACAAGGAATTGAGAAAGTTTTAGCAATTTTTTCCATTTCCATACAACTTTTCTAATACAATACTTCAAAATGCACGCAAACATACATGAATGGGAACTTTTGAAATTAAAAAATATTTCTGATTTATGACTAGAACAATTTAACACATGGTTCTGAGCTGCATCTCAAATTCATCTTCAGTTCCCAGCTTTCAGATGACGTACACCACTTCAGTTTGGCATCTACTATTGACCTGCTGTCTCCCCCTAAGGATCCCCCGATTTCTGTATTTATTAAATGAACATTCCAATGGTCATTTGGGTGGCCAGTATTTTAGGTGTTTGTTGGACACTTTTCTACAGTATAGAGGGTGTTTTGCTCTCATTAGCACATGCATTTAATGTTTGGGAGTTATAACCCTGAGTGTGACATGCTGCTCCACCCCTCTGTGATAAATAGATAGTCGTAAAGAGTTGTCGTTGCCCATCATATGACAAACTGACCTGACTGTGTGGTCAGAGAGCCAGCCGGCGTCACACTGGTGGAATCCATCCTCGTAGGCCGCTTGAAGCTGTTCGAGTGAAGCCACAACGGCACTGTTCTGGGCGCATGCTGCCTTCGCCTTTTCAAAAGTCAAAGTGTAGCGGCCCATGATCGCCCGGTAGTGGAACACCAGACCTACGGAGACAAGGACTTTAGTTTGACTGAGAATGAATTAACATCTACAAATAACAACACATTTGAACACACAAATGTAGTCGTATTTGCACCGTGGCTTCAAGAGAGCATTCTATGTCAACTTGGCCCCACAACTACAATAATTGTGTCATATTGACACTGGTGCTAGCTCATTTGTCACCTTGAACCTGCACATGGACTGTGTCGTGGCTGTCCTCGATGCCGTGCTGGACATCACAGCGGTAGACTCCTGTGTCACTGGACCGCAGCTCGGATATCTTGATGCTAGCGTCCGTGGAAGTCGAGGGGTAGCCCACCAGGTGAACTCTGTCCAGGAAGCTCTCGCTGATGCGCACCTGTCCCCCCAAGGCCACCAAGACAGTTGTGACATTTTCTTTGGTGACGAGGCTCCATTTGATGCGATGAGCGAGGGGAGCGATGGTGGGAGCTCCCGGGTCTGGGATCGTGTGGTCCTACGTGGGATACAAAGACACAATTCACCACCAATTTAATTTTTCACGTCTGAAAACAAAAAAACAGGAGATGAGTAAAGCTCAAACTGGACCCGCTTGTTGTTAATTGGTTTCTATGCTTGATCGTATAAAAGTACATTGATGTAAGAGGTTTGATTATAGACAGTAAAAATAACATAACTGGTAATTTTAAGAATCTTTTATCTTCTCTTTCCAAATTTCAAAACAATCTGTTACAACCATAAAAGTGAAGCCAATGCTTTAGCTGCCGGGTGTTTGACTTTCTTCACCAGCTGGTCAGCAACTGTGTCCGTCTGCTATTTGGTGCTGGGTAGGATGTGCACATTGGGTTTATTAGAGAGTGCTTCCGAAAACAAAGTTAATTGGAGCATTGGGACTGGAAAAAAATGAGTCAAAGAGCCTCTAGTAGAGGCTGAAATCTATAATTTCTTTCTCTGAACTGGAGTGCTATTTATCGAACGAGATTGTTTGTTTTTGGGAGATATCTGTCGGAGAGATGTCTGCCTCCTCTCCAATATTACGGGACTATAATGGCAAAAAAATACATTTGAAAAACACAATTGCAATGTCACTTTCCAGAAATCATTCTGCGTTTTTCAAATGTACATATATTATATATATATATATATATATATATATATATATATATATATATATATATATATATATATATATATATATACATATATCAGTATACATCAGAGAGGCTAATATCTCTACGGACGGTACCTCCCAAACTATGCCGCTTGCACCAAAACAATCTAGATAGGTAAATAGCACTGCAGGTAACAGGAAACAATATGTGTTTTGGATTCTGCGGTGAACTGTCCCTTTAAAGTATGTAAACTGTGGCTTTTAACACAATCTATACATACACGGTATATAATGGAATACAAAGTGGGTACACGTTAGGTAAAAAGCTCATGATTACTCACCTCAAAGTAACACGGTAGCACCAACGAGGAGCCCAGTAGAGGGCGCTGTGGCTCCTCCAGAGGAATGCTCACACTCAGCACATCCTCCGGGTCTGTGGAGGAGACCAGCAAGAGCTTTCTGGTGAATACACTCCGAAGACTAGACTGCTGCTTATGGCAACGACATGCAGGGAAGAGAAGCTCCAACTTTATCACTTAGGTTTGTACCATCTAATTAAACTAATGATGCTTTCTTACCCATCAAGGAGTGCTCTTCATAAATGTAATCAAATGCTGCCGAGATGGCATGGAGGCACACAGACAGCAACACAATCCTCGTTATCATGTTTTATCTGAAAAAAAAGAAAAGAATATTAGGACATTACAAATGTAAGAGATTGTAAAGATGTCAACTAAGACATTTTATTTTCCTGCAGGATTTTATTTAACCTCTCTATGCTGATGATGGGATATAAAATCATAAAATATGCATCTATTGCTATTTCTGTTTTCACTGACTTTCAGTCTTAAAAACTACAATAGTCTACAAATATGGAAAAACAATGAACATGCACATTCCACAATAAGACAATCAATCTTTTTAATTGAAAGTACAGTTATGTAAAAATGTGTGACGCTCTGGTTTGCTTTTAACCAGCACTGAGAAAATAAAGAGTCATTTTCATATAGACTTCTATACAACCAGAGGAGTCGCCCCCTGGTGGTCAGGAGAGAGAATGCAGCTTTAGCACATGAAGCATAGACTTCTATACAACCAGAGGAGTCACCCCCTGGTGGTCAGGAGAGAGAATGCAGCTTTAACACATGAAGCATAGACTTCTATACAACCAGAGGAGTCGCCCCCTGGTGGTCAGGAGAGAGGATGCAGCTTTAACACATGAAGCAGACTTCTATACAACCAGAGGAGTCATCCCCTGGTGGTCAGTAGAGATAATGCAGCTTTAACACATGAAGCATAGACTTCTATACAACCAGAGGAGTCCCCCCCTGGTGGTCAGGAGAGAGAATGCAGCTTTAACACATTAAGCATAGACTTCTATACAACCAGAGGAGTCGCCCCCTGGTGGTCAGGAGAGAGAATGCAGCTTTAACACATTAAGCATAGACTTCTATACAACCAGAGGAGTCGCCCCCTGGTGGTCAGGAGAGAGAATGCAGCTTTAACACATGAAGCATGGACTTCTATACAACCAGAGGAGTCGCCCCCTGGTGGTCAGGAGAGAGAATTCATGTTCAAGACATTTCTTTTCAGAACTGGAGATTGCCGCCTACTAAATACACACTACACTACATTGAAGTCCTCCAGAAAGTTACATCCATTCATTGGAAACATGCTGAGCTACAGTTTGAACGTCCTGAATGCCGGCTCTGTCTTCATGAATATGCTTCTGGTTCTGACAACATTCTTCCTCTCGGGGTGAAATCAATCACACTTAAAATCCAAATGATTCAAAGCTCCACCTCTCGCGTCTCTAGCAGACATGATTCCAGTTTTCCTAAACAAAGGCTGCGCAGCAACGACATTTTCCAAGGAAACATCTCTGTGACGTGGAGCGATTCCAACTCTCACAGGAGCACAAGGAGCTCCAGTTCGGTCAATGTTGGCTGTCGCTCCACCCGAGGGACACTTCCTGCTCCTCCCTCCTCCAAAGCCAGACACCTTTCCCAAAGCTCAGTTTGTACATTTGTTCAGGTAAATTAAAAATCGACAAAAGGACAAAGACTTAGATCTTGTTTCAGTCTCAGCACAATAGTAACAACATGTTATTGTTTAACTGTTAAATTGTTTAAAAAGAATAGTTATAGTATATTATCCTAACTGCCTGTGTGACAAGTTCATTTATAAATGCAGGACGTTACTTTTTTGTTTTTATTGCCTTTACTTGATTTTTTTAAACTTGGATTCAAATCTTCACGTTTAAGTCCATGAAAACTTATCTTCCAAGCAACAACACACAGAGAGATGTCCGTATTTATCTGGACTACTATTTAGAATTATAATCTGAGGACAGTGGCGAGAATGCATGTATGCAATTTAATTTAAATTTCAATTATGAATAACAAATCGGTGTAACATGTGATGCTCCTTTGTTAAAAATTGAGAGAAAGAGGAAAAAAAAACATAAATAATCAGTTTATTCCAAACTTGTATTCAACTTTCAGACACTGTGTTGTCTGAAAGTGTTTAAGAACCTGGAGGGAGTGTCGGAGCTGCAGTGTTTGGACTTCAGTGACAGTTCATTAGCAGCTGAGTGGTGTGTGTGTGTGTGTGTGTGTGTGTGTGTGTGTGTGTGTGTGTGAGGTGAGCCGCGCTGGTGGCCGACTCCACACTGAGCCCATTCAGTCCACTCCACCAGAGAGACCGTGGGCCCCATAAGACCAGATCTGTTCCCCCTGAAGCCCGTATTGTGGCAGCTCTGACGACACCCACCGGTCCTGTGTAAACAGCCCGCTTGTCCACCGCGTCGCCACACTGCTGACATTCAGGAGACTCTGAGACGTGTGAAACACGATGGGAGGAGTCGAGGGCCAAAGGTGTGGTCGTGACGGGGCTTTAATCCTCACTTGTTGTTTGTTTGTATACATATATATATATATATATATATATATATATATATATATATATATATATATATATTTTTTTTTTTTTTTTTTGCTCTTTACATGAGGCACATTTCTCAAGTTAAGTTTCATCACGTTTAATACAGACATGTTCGGTCCAGTAAATTAGACACAGCTACCTAATTATAATAATCATGGGATGTAGAAGATGTTGATGATGTTCTTTTGTCTGTTTTTTTTAATCAATATATAATTACCTTAAATATATTATATTAAATATATATATATTTGATACTTTACAATGTACTAATTTTGATTTTCAGATGTGGTTCAAATTTGTTTGTTTTTTCAGTTATTTTTAACTTTTTATTTCGCTATTGTGAAATGTATTATTTGGATTCTATACTTTAAATAAATAGGATGCTGAGTTACTGATTATACGATTGAAAAGAATATCTGATTTGAAGTGAACAACACAAATATAAATACAGACCCTTGATTTCTTTTTAAAATATTGTTCATATTTAAGAAAAGACAATTCATAATAAGCACAAATAAAGATGATGGAATAAGATCAAGTCAAACTTAAACCAGCTTTTTAGAATAAGAAACAGTTTTTGCAATATAAAGTGTAATAAAATAACATCACAAGGATGTGAATGAGGATATATTAAGGTTAAAAAGAAAAACATATTTTTGTTAAAATACTGTCAAACAGGTGATGGCAATAACCTCATCATAACTTGCGCATTTCCTCATTAAATATGCTAAAGCAAAACCATAAAGCAAAAGTATTTCACCCACCTGTTGTAGAAGTACCTTCAAACTCTTCTTCAGTGGTGTATTTTTGGTGGTCAGCTGAGCTCCGATGTTGTGAGTTTTAAAAAGTCCCAGTGAGCAGCAGCTTAGGATGCTCGGCTGTGTGCAGAGGAGAGAGACTGGGACCAGGTCTGGCTGTCACACCTCTGGGGGGGGGGATCCGTCAAGCTGCTCGCCGTGAAGTACGAGGTGCACTGCTTTCAAAATAAAAGCAGACTGCTGCTGCTTCACAGATGTCTCAAAGCGAAGGTTGAGTTCATCACAGCGTGCCGCTGAGTCAAATATGTTGCAATGCAAAAACTAAACATTACAATTCAGTCACTTTCAATGGCAATTATCAGAAAGGTACAAACATGCGGCACTGAAGATATGAATGTTAAATAAAACACTGTGGAGGAAATTATGCTACTTTAATTTGGCGACCCTGCCGAGTGCTCTGCCATTATTATAATTATTATTATCCCTTAATATCCCCTAATATTGTTGTCACCTTCATGGTCTGTGATTTGTAAAATGTTCTGCTTTTATTTTTGAAGGAGGCTTTTTGGCATATGTGATGGGGGGCGGGGGTTCGAGGGAGGAAAGAGGGGTGGAGGTAGGAGGTGCTGTTCCACGCGCTGGGTAGAAATGAGGTAATGATATACTTTGAATAAGTTTAGAGGGGGGAGGGGGGGCATTTGAAATGCACTGCCGTGACGTAGTACTGAGCTTATAATAATTATTAGAGTGATTTTCAAAAAAATGTATTCCATCATCACCTCCTAAGTGATCCCCGTCTGTAGATTCATGATAAAACCCACGTCACCACATTAATTAATATGCACATTTGGGAGCATCACGCCTTTTCACCCCTTTTCACTCCTCTCCGCCCGCTCGCTTTTCACTCCTGAACAGAAAACCCGAAGACAAAGCTGCTCTTTCACTCAGGTGCCACCGAGAGCTCGTTGGACAGGAAACAGCAACACATGCAACTGCAGACGCCTACAAAATCTTGTTGCTACGGATACAAATGAACCCCCACTTAACTCATGAAGGGAGTGCAGATTGAGTTTAAGTGGGACGTAATGACAGTAACGCTCCATTTCCAACGGCAGCACATGTTCCACTTATGCCGCTCTATTTGTTCCCCCCCCCCACCTTTTTTGTACACTCGAGAGGTTTTATGGCCTGATTATTTTAATGCTCGTTGATTCCTTCTCGATGTTTAAAGCCCTTACTTTGAAAGAGGTGGAACTGGTAGGTAGCCGAGCCGGGTCAGCATCAGCCTCTGGACCTCACGGTGGACCCTACAGGCTGCGTTAAGATGATGAAGGTAGCATGCAGCCGAAGAAGAGTAGAAGGGATGTTCCCATTCAAATCAACGTAGTATGGTTAGACTGGAAGCCATACTTTATTTCTACTGTTGCCATTGCAATTAATTAGCTTGCTAATTCCACCATGCTACCATGCTACACAGGGTACAGAAAATAAGACCAACAGCAGCTCATCTTACCATCTATCTAACCGTGTTGCCTGTTAGCAACACTTCTCTTCACTTTTCTAATAGTTTATCATATAGCAACATATCTCTTCATATCTCTAGTAGTTTATCCCGTTAGCAACATCTCTCTTCGTATCTCTAATAGTTTATCCCGTTAGCAACATCTCTCTTCATATCTCTAGTAGTTTATCCCGTTAGCAACATCTCTCTTCGTATCTCTAGTAGTTTATCCCGTTAGCAACATCTCTCTTCGTATCTCTAATAGTTTATCCCGTTAGCAACATATCTCTTCATATCCCTAGTAGTTTATCCCGTTAGCAACATCTCTCTTCGTATCTCTAATAGTTTATCCCGTTAGCAACATCTCTCTTCATATCCCTAGTAGTTTATCCCGTTAGCAACATCTCTCTTCGTATCCCTAGTAGTTTATCCGGTTAGCAACATCTCTCTTCATATCCCTAGTAGTTTATCCTGTTAGCAACATCTCTCTTCGTATCTCTAATAGTTTATCCCGTTAGCAACATCTCTCTTCGTATCTCTAATAGTTTATCCTGTTAGCAACATCTCTCTTCGTATCTCTAATAGTTTATCCCGTTAGCAACATCTCTCTTCATATCTCTAATAGTTTATCCCGTTAGCGACATCTCTCTTAATATCTCTAGTAGTTTATCCCGTTAGCAACATCTCTCTTCATATCTCTAATAGTTTATCCTGTTAGCGACATCTCTCTTCATATCTCTAGTAGTTTATCCCGTTAGCAACATCTCTCTTCATATCTCTAATTGTTATCCTGTTAGCAACATCTCTCTTCATATCTCTAACAATTTTGTCTATTAGCATAATGTTGCTTCATCTCTCTTATAGTTTAGTCTGTTAGCGACATGTCTCGTCATCTTTAATAGTTAAGCTCATTAGCAACATTTCTCTTTATCTCTGTTATAGCCGGGGATGTCTTGTCATTTCTCTCATAGTTTAGCCTGTTAGCAACACGTCTTGTCATCTCTCTCATAGTTTAGCCTGTTAGCAACACGTCTTGTCGTCTCTCTCATAGGTTAGCCTGTTAGCAACACGTCTTGTCGTCTCTCTCATAGTTTAGCCTGTTAGCAACACGTCTTGTCGTCTCTCTCATAGTTTAGCCTGTTAGCAACACGTCTTGTCATCTCTCTCATAGGTTAGCCTGTTAGCAACACGTCTTGTCGTCTCTCTCATAGTTTAGCCTGTTAGCAACACGTCTTGTCGTCTCTCTCATAGGTTAGCCTTTTAGCAACACGTCTTGTCGTCTCTCTCATAGTTTAGCCTGTTAGCAACACGTCTTGTCATCTCTCTCATAGGTTAGCCTGTTAGCAACACGTCTTGTCGTCGCTCTCATAGTTTAGCCTGTTAGCAACACGTCTTGTCGTCTCTCTCATAGGTTAGCCTGTTAGCAACACGTCTTGTCATCTCTCTCATAGTTTAGCCTGTTAGCAACATGGACTCTCTTGGGAGATGCAGGAATGGGGAGAATGCTTCACTTGAGAGCGTTGGATTTGTTCTCACTGGATCTGAATAGTGGGCAGTAACTGAACCACCCGGCCTCAGAGAGGAGGGTAGAGACTTTGGCTTGTATGGTCAGATTGTGTCGGCAATTGTTTACTCAGCCATGTTTAGATTTTTCCACTTTCGGGGTGTTTGTCCAGAGAGTTTGAGTCAAGGTGTGGCTACAAACTGGGCTATTTATACTGGATGCAGGGTCGGGGGAAATGACAACATTTTCCAACACATTTTCACTCAAGCTCCACCCTAGCAACCTGTTTTGCAATGATGTAAGAATAACGGTCAACTGCAAGTTATTCAGGTGTCTGAGGCTGTTTTGAGGCAGATTATATTTGTGTCTGTGGTCCTCTGTCTTCATCAGTGTCGAACTGAAGGGACCCATAGCGGTGTATCCCTGACAGAGTTTCAGTTAAATCCTCAGGGATCAGCAGACATTTCTTTATTCATAAGCTCCTTTCACAAAAAGTTCTGTTCAGGAAAAGTGCTGCAGTCTGAGAGACGGGGAGAACAGTCGAGAACAATGAAGGTTGTTGTTTTATAAAGTTTGCATGGGAGAGTTTGTTAATATTGAATCTGCCACGTGTCCAAATTGTACCAAATTCGACATTGCACGTCCTCGGGTCCCCGATAATACGCCCGCCAAGTATGAAGTAGTTCGGATGAACGGTTCTTGAGATATGCAAAGGACACACGGACACACCTGGCTTTGCGGGTGCGTTGTTAAAAATCGGGTCTGAGGTTTTAACCTCGTGAGAAATTTATCTACACTAAATAACAATTATTTTCACAAAACTCACTTGAAATGATGAAGTCTCTTGCAAAATGACATGGTAGTACAAAATTAAAACCATGCTTTTGAGAAGAAGCCCACCTCCATCCTTTTACCTGGAGGCGTGTCAGTGTTCATTATTCTGTATAAACGAGGATTTTCCAAACTGACGGACTTCTTGTAACTTCCTTTTAAAAACATTTTTCATACCTGTGGAAGCTTCCCCGCAGTCGAGGGAAGTCGTCTCTCCGGCCGCCGAATGGATTTTCTTAGAGACCTCTCAGGAGAACGTGTTTTGAAAGCAGCGTGTGTTTGTTCTGTCCTCGTACACATGAATGGCTCCTGTGTGCCGCTCGCTCTTTGGGTTACCTGCCGGACAGAATTGAGTCCGCGGCTTCAGGCTCGTACAGGTGGTTGAGAAACAAGCTCCCGATTCCTGCTGCACTTGAGACGTTTACAATGACTACAACCTGTTCAATGTTAGCCTGGTGTGGACTCTCTCTTATCTGTATAAAGCTTCACTTCGCACAAATAACTTGGTCAGATCTAAGAACGCTCTGTCCCATCCTGGCTGAATGCACCATGACTCCCGTCTGCACTGTGGCTCATGTTTGGCGCCATGAGATAGATGATTCCTCCCCCCCCTCCTTGAGGGTGAGGAGCTGCCGTTCAGCGGAACCCGGACTACCGATCCGATCCAGTTGAAGAAACAATGTAAAAACGCGCGTTGAGAGATCTAACTTATTTTAAGACAGAGTCGTGACTCAAGGGCTGATAGGCCTACCTCACAACTATTGAGAGTTGTTGGCAGACGTAGTTATCCTGGGTCGTTGTTCACGAGCCTGGATGCATCTGGTGAATCCTGAACGTGTATTGACGCATCCTCCTGGGTAATAGACAGATAACTAGACAATGGGCAGCCTTCACAGTAAAGGAGAGACGGGTGCAAATCATGATTTCAGTATCCTTCCCCTCTGTGTGAGATTAAAAAAAGAACACTCTGAAGAACACATTGTCCCATCCTGCTGAATGCACCATGACTCCCATCTGCACTGTGGCTCATGTTTGATGACTCGCAACTCGTTATAATCTTTATATATCTTATCCTGTGATAAAGTGTTTAAAGACAAACGTGCTTAAAGCACTTTTGATTTCTCACAAGGAAACTGTAGTTAATTTCTCCCACGGGGGCCTCCAGCAGAGACCAGTGCTCCATACACAGACCCAGATCCAGCAGAGACCACTCCACCGTGGACAGACCCAGATCCAGTAGAGACCACTCCACCGTGGACTAGACCCAGATCCAGCAGAGACCACTCCACCGTGGACTAGACCCAGATCCAGCAGAGACCAGTCCACCGTGGACAGACCCAGGACCCGCTGGAGGGAAGGGGGGCCACTGGAGAACCAGAACCAGAACCAGGACTGAGAGGGGCAGACTGTCAGACCCTGCTGCAGTAAAATGAGAGGTTTTCTAAACCTATAATATAATATATAATAAAGTGTTGTCAACTCTGTCTAAGCATTTACAACATCCTGTGGCATCTCTACCTGGCCCGACAATGACCTAAACAGAACCACCTCCTGGTTGACCACAAACTGCAAGTAGTCCACATCTAGGGGCAGTCTTTATGTGCCCTGGGACACTTTAGTCAGTAGTCTCTGAAGAAAGTCCCTTTTCAGTTGCTCCTAGAATAAACAAACACACATTATTTTACTGGCTTGATTAAATGTTTTAAGTTACACACACAAACGGCATGCAAGTTATCACTTAAGACATAGGCAGAGTGAGCAAAACTCGGAAGATGCTACCATAGCCTCACTAACTTATGTAACGGAATACAAACAACAAAGATTATCCGATACCACACCAAGACTATAAAGATAACGACGTGAGGATCCACACTGATGAAAGACAAAGTTCTATAAACAGTGGCGCCATGCAAGGCTCTTGTTGTCCCTGAGAGTCTGTGAGCACATGTATCAGGCTCTGAGGAACACCGAGAGGAAAAACATCACGGAACGCTTGCTAATAGCTTTAAGCTAGTTAATGCTAGCTAGCACTATACTTAATTTCCGCTTTGGCAAAAAACACATTTCAATAAATCTAGTTAATGCTTTGTAACGTGTCCCTATTTTACAGTCGTCATTTTAATGTTTCTAGTATCTATACAAAACACGTTAAATGTCTCACCTGCCCGCGTGGAGCAGACGCCATCGCAGAATCACGCTGCGTTCAAGGCGGTGGTGCGAAACGTCAGATATTATAGCGGGATTTTTTTTTTTTTTGCCACAACCTGGCAAAGTGTGTTGCTCTTTTACTGCGATTAAAGCCAAGTATGGAAGTATGGTCTAGAACAGCTGGCTAAACATAACTGTGTCTACTGCCAATCACGTGAAGATGCTGTATATAAAGGAGTGAGTCATCATTACAGTACCCAGGTTTCTTGAAGGCAACGTAGTTGAGGCAGGTGTCACTCATGATACCACGCCCCTGTAGTTGAAACCACGCCCCCCACGCCACATCCCGGCCAAAAGTCTGAAAACTGAAAAAAAAAAACGATCTGAAAGTGAAAAAAAAAAGATTTGAACCCGAAAAAAAAAGATTTGAACCTGAAAAAAAAAAAGATTTGAACCCGAAAAAAAGATTTGAACCCGAAAAAAAAAAGATTTGAACCCGAAAAAAAAAGATTTGAACCTGAAAAAAAGATTTGAACCCGAAAAAAAGATTTGAACCCGAAAAAAAAAAGATTTGAACCCGAAAAAAAAAGATTTGAACCTGAAAAAAAAAAAGATTTGAACCCGAAAAAAAGATTTGAACCCGAAAAAAAAAGATTTGAACCCGAAAAAAAAAAGATTTGAACCCGAAAAAAAAAAAAGATTCGAAACTGTAAAAAAAAAAAGATTGAAAGTTGAAAATATAAAATATGCTACTGAAAAATGAAAAAATATATATTATTCGAAGAAAAAAAACATAACTGAATCTAAATTATATTTAAACCAACAAAACTTTTCATACACTTATTTTATTTCGAATACATTGTTGAATTTTTCAATGTTCAAGACCAAAAACTTGAATTTTCAGGTTCAAATCTTTTTTTTCAAACGAACAAAACTATTTACATGGATTTAGCTCCATACACCTGGACCTGGTAAAGGTCAAAGGCCAAGGTCAATTTGACCCCACAACTCAATAATTTAATAATCTAACTACAACAAGTTCACACCAATGTCTCTAAGGATTTGAACGTGATGACATTTCTTGTTTTTTGTATATTTTTTTAGCTGAAGTGAAAACATGAAAGCACAGTTGCCTCTCGGTATGCGTGAGCACATGACGTGACGTTTCCCCCGACAACAGGAGAGTGAATACTCGGCCCGTGGACCCGTTTCGGTGACAGGAACAGATCAGACTCGACACCCGGAGTCCTTGACCGCGGCGTAGTGGAAGGCGGCGTCGTGGAAGGCGGCGTCGTGGAACGCGGCGTCGTGGAACGCGGCGTCGTGGAACGCGGCGTCGTGGAACGCGGCGTCGTGGAACGCGACGTCGTGGAACGCGGCGTCGCCCTCTGAAAGGAGTCTTGTGCGTGTTTTTAAGTGTCTCTCTGACACCGTTCTCCCTGCACTGGGTCAAACAGGACGCACCCACATGGTAAATACCTTAAATGGAGTTTCTTGGGTAACTGTTATAGTTTACGCCCTCTCTGGGCAAGTGTTTTAGAGGGAAAGCACTTCACTGAAAGAAGCACTTCAGACTTTTATTACTACACTTCACTTCACAGCTGGTTAGAAACTTGACAATATGAAATGGATTGAACAAATATCTAAGTATAGTGTGACCCTGTTAAATGAATGAATGCTTCCAGTTCCAGTTCATTTAGATGCTTTGAGAAGAGATTGGGTGGAAATTAAAAGGCCAGTGTGTGTCACATTTCAGGGGATCTTTTAGCAGAGATGGAATATAACTTTCATTAGTGTGTAAATCACCTGAAACTAAGAATTGTTCTGTTTGTGTTACCCTATGCTTCATGCCTTGAACCTGCATTCTCTCTCCTGACCACTAGGGGGCGACTCCTCTGGTTGTATAGAAGTCTATGCTTCATGTGTTAACGCTGCATTCTCTCTACTGACCACTAGGGGGCGACTCCTTTGGTTGTATAGAAGTCTATGCTTCATGTGTTAAAGCTGCATTCTCTCTCCTGACCACCAGGGGGCGACTCCTCTGGTTGTATAGAAGTCTATGCTTCATGCCTTGAACCTGCATTCTCTCTCCTGACCACCAGGGGGCGACTCCTCTGGTTGTATAGAAGTCTATGCTTCATGTGTTAACGCTGCATTCTCTCTACTGACCACTAGGGGGCGACTCCTTTGGTTGTATAGAAGTCTATGCTTCATGTGTTAAAGCTGCATTCTCTCTCCTGACCACCAGGGGGCGACTCCTCTGGTTGTATAGAAGTCTATGCTTAATGCCTTGAACCTGCATTCTCTCTACTGACCACCAGGGGGCGACTCCTCTAGTTGTATAGAAGTCTATGCTTCATGCCTTGAACCTGCATTCTCTCTACTGACCACCAGGGGGCGACTCCTCTGGTTGTATAGAAGTCTATGCTTCATGCCTTGAACCTGCATTCTCTCTACTGACCACCAGGGGGCGACTCCTCTAGTTGTATAGAAGTCTATGCTTCACGTGTTAAAGCTGCATTCTCTCTACCGACCACCAGGGGGCGACTCCTCTGGTTGTATAGAAGTCTATGCTTCATGTTTTAAAGCTGCATTCTCTCTCCTGACCACCAGGGGGCGACTCCTCTGGTTGTATAGAAGTCTACGCTTCATGTGTTAAAGCTGCATTCTCTCTCCTGACCACCAGGGGGCGACTCCTCTGGTTGTATAGAAGTCTATATAAATGACTCTACTTCTCTTGATTTATTCCCTCAGTAAACATTGTAAACATTAGTTTTTGGTCTCAATCTCTAGTTTCAAGTCTTCTTCAATACAGCGTGATGTTCATTTAGTAAATTATGGTCATCTAGAGGCAAACAGACCATAAAGCAGGGTATGCTTTAGGGCGGGGCTACAAGGTGATTGACAGGTCGCTGCTGTTAACAGAGAGGTATACGGTGTCTCGTCACTACTCCTCAGTCCAAATATGGTAACTTCTCTTAAGGTTTTATAAGTCTTGCTTTCTCTTGCTCGTCTCAGGATTCCCGTCACCTGTGCTGCGAAGCATGTTCCCGACCTTCATGACCTTCACCTTCCACATGCCACACTGAGGGTTGTCCTCATCCACACGGGCCCAGTGCACGTCTTTATCAGTGGGGCAGGTCCAGAAACAACTCGGGGGTTTTAACAGGCCGCCGGAAACCCCACCAGGTTCCTGCAGGGGCCTCGGAGACCAGAGGCCAAGAGCCTGGACCTGCATTCATAATGAGCCTCCTTATCCTGGTCTGACTGGTTGCTGCGAGTCACAGAGAGTGTAACGCCCCTGACTGTGGCAAATGAAAGCCATATGAGGGCCTCCTCCTCCTCCTCCTCCTCCTCCTCCTCCTCCTCCTCTTCCTCACAGGGGCTCTTTGTGACTAAGCCGTGTGGAGAGGAAACAATCAGGCCCCCAAAAATATGACAATCCATACTCTGTTTTTAAGTGTTGGAGTTTAGGTCTCGTCCACCATTCGTAGAAACACCGGCAAAAAACAACATGCAGTAATTCTTAGATACATATGCATAAGCACACTCGAGGGAGGTGGTCTGTAGTTACTTTAACCCCAAAAAACGAGATCTGTTCCTAAACCGATTGAAGTATTTCCTGTGAAGAAGGAAGGACATTTTTGAAAAAAAAACATTTGCTGCACGTAACGAGCGGATATTAACACGTGTCGAAGAAATCATACGAACCGTTGTTGGAGGAACCGTTGTTGCCGACAGCAAAGATAAGATAAAGCGTACTTTATTATTATTTATATCACAATGCACATGCACGCCCATAGAACGTTGATCATACTAATGTCGAGACAGTACCGCTTTAAATAATAAAAGGCAATAAAATGCAGAAGTTTCAAATAATAAAAGTGTAATCAAACCAGATAATAAAAATAATCAAAAGTCACAATATTAATCTTTCTGTGGTGGACACAATGAAATACTTGGAGGTAAATATAGACAAGGACTTGTTTTTTGACACCCGTATGAAGATGATAACAGTTCATAAAAATATATTGACGTGTGAATTAATCGCACACAAAAGCCCCGCCCCCCTGTAAAGGCCTTGGGACCGGATCCTGCCAACAAGGAGATCCCCCTAAAGGGGGTCTACGGATCTTCAGATCGGATTCAGGGATTCAGTCTCTGCAGAATTTAAAAGTGGGATGGAGCACTTTTATTGTTTAGATCTGCATGAAATTATAAGATCTTTGTTGGATGAAAACTACAGTGGACAGCTGTTTTAAAAAAAAAAAAGTTTAAAGAAAGAAACATATTTGTTTTATATCATCTGCATGTGTTCATGAGACTGTTTTGGTTTAGAATATATGCAAAAATAGTGGTGCAAAAAAAGTGGTGCAGAAGTTGTATAGTTTAATGTGGAAATGTGCAAAGGCAGTAGTATTACAGTAGTATTACAGTAGTATTACAGTAGTATTACAGTAGAAGTACACTGTTAAATACAACAAATATGTGAGGAGATTGTAAAGATTGTAAAGTCATAAAAAATGTATTATTATTGTGGTGTGAGGTGATGGCACGGGAGAGGCTCATAAGGTTTGTGTATAACTTACTACTACTATTATAATAATAATAATAATAATAATAATGATAATGATAGTGATAATAATAATAATAATAATAATAATAATAGCTTTTGTTTGGTTATATTCTTAAACACTCAAATCCATAGAGATTTAATTTAAGTCATTTAAAGACAATAGCATTTGAATAAAAAAAATATTTGCCATCAATTTGAAGCATGACACGTGATAAAAAAATAGAAAAATAATTAAAATAATGTGATGCAGTGGTTGGACAATTATTTAAACCCATTAAATAAAATCCTGGATTCAAAATCTTACTTAAAATGTCCAAAAAATCAAATCTAGCACTAATTATGAAGATCCACTTCAGATCCACACGTTCAACGCTAGAGGGCGCCAACGCGCTATTTATTGACTCGCGTGTGTTACGCCCCCTTATAGTCCCGCCCCCCCCCCCTTCTCCTCTCCCATTGGCTGTTACAGACGTCCGTCACCCGTGCGTCAAAGTGAGAAGAAAAAAAGAAAAAGAAAGATTGGTTTCACACGCAAACTGTCAAGAGTGAAGGGAGGCGAGTCGATGGCGGCGACACGAATCGTCCAGCTTCACCGTGAGTTCATCATTTAACGGAACGCTCCCTCGACACGCGCCGGTGACGTTAACGAGCGCGCGCACGGTTCGGTGTTCGGCTTCAAAACGGGGACAAAATGGCAGATAAATACTAGTTTACGTTGCCAAAAAAACAGGTGTTACGATTTAACAGGCGACCGTGTAAACCGGAGACTTTCCACACGTAACGGTCCTCGTGAATGACTCATTGTTGTGGCAAACCCTCGCACGCGTCGCGTGTGTGTACAGTTATTGATCATATATAATTTAAACAATACGGCATTCACAAGGACAGCTACTTGTTGAAAGTCACCGGTCAACACGGTCGCCTGTTAAACCGCAACACCGGCCGGGGAGAAGCTCGGCGAGCTGGCTGGCTGCTGCTTGTGTGTTTGACGGATGACGTTTACAGGTTCGTTATTTAGATGAATATGAATACTATTATCGCTATTAATTGTTTAAATATGTTCTAAAATACCGACGTCAGTCCGTTTTCTCGCCCCCGACGTCAGTTGCTAAGTTACACGTTTGCACGTAAAATGGAGTGAAACGGTCGCAACGACCAGTGATGCAGGTTTTACGTGAAAAAAACATCCGCGTTGGGGACTATTTTTAGTTCAGTTTTAACATCCAGCCTTGTGTCCTATTTTCATATTATTTCGGCTGTAATATTTATATATATTTTTTTATTCTCCAGGGTGTAGTTTTTTTTTAATATTTAATTTTGTATTCATTTATTAATTATTCAGAAGTCGTGTAAATAAATGCTCATCCTTTTTTATACTGCAGGTGCAAAGTCCTGATTCTCTCCTATGCAGAATATTTTAAATGGACTCAAATAAATACAAGCTAATAACTTTTGCGTAACTATTGATTCTAACCGATTGGACAATTAGTCAATACGGTGTTGTTGCCTGTTTTCATTTTATTTATCTTCCAGCTTCTCTTTGTCCAATTTAATATTTTCATTTTTTAGAATTTGTTTAAGTAAAAACAAACAAATTGAAGAGGTCACCTGTTTGGGATGGATGTTTTTTTGATTGATCAAGAACACTAATCGGTCGATTTAATAACGCCATGTCATCCGTGTACATATGTTTTAAAATGAATTTATATTTAACTTCAAGGCATTCGTTTCCATCCAAAGTTTTGAAATCTGGCCAGAAATAACCTCCCGGTGGCGCCCACACACCCACTTCACCCACGTCTGTTTAGGTGACCGCATGACGACCCCAAAAAATATATATTTAAACCTTTCCCTCTCTTTTTTAATAAAGTTAACAAGGCTGTGGCACCCATGTATGAGTGGCCTGATCCTCCAAAAGAGGACATGACCTCAGTGGCGAGCAGGTGTAACAGAAGAGATTATCTTGTTACGCTCGCGCTCTGAAACACTAATCCACTCGGGCGTGGAAAGAGTTTATTTAAATCATCTCGGAGGGAGAATAAATGTCCGTCTGCGTCTCCGAGGCGACGGCGAGACGTTTGTATAACGCAAAGCGCAGCAGCCACCGGCCTCTTTTCTTATTTCCGTTACCGTAAACAAGCGACAGCCGTGTTCGAGAGGAAAGAAAACATTTAGTTAAACTCGTGTTTCCCCCGTCCGTTAGGCGGAGGACGGGTTCTTCAGGTTCTTCAGGTTCTTCAGGTTCTTCACAGTGATGTTTCTTTCTTTGTTTTTCCCACCGGTGGCTTATTTTCTTGATTTAATTGTTCATAAAATGTCAAAAAATAGTTTTTAAAAGTGTCCCGAAGTTCCCGAGTTGTTTTGTCTGACCAACAGCCGACTTGCTATTGTGCAATAAACAAAAGAAAACACAATGTTTTGATTTTTTTTTTTTACTTAATAACCGACATATATATATCATCATCTTATTGAATCATGGACTTGACGCACTGAAAATGCTGCGTTCAGGCTCTCCTCGTCTTTGTGAATCCCGGGAAGATTAGACGTGTCCTTCAGGCCACAGGAACCTCCAGTGACCCGGTGGAGGGAACCGGGTTCTTCTTTGTGTGTCCTTCAGGCCACAGGAACCTCCAGTGACCCGGTGGAGGGAACCGGGTTCTTCTTTGTGTGTCCTTCAGGCCACAGGAACCTCCAGTGACCCGGTGGAGGGAACCGGGTTCTTCTTTGTGTGACTCGTGAGCAGGTGGCCCGGTGGGTGCCTGTATTTTTCATCATAGCTAACTTCTACTCAACTAGAAAGAAGATGGGGGGAAAAAAAGAGTTGACAATAATCATAAATTATCTGAAAAGAAGAAGCCGTGAAAGATGATTATTGGTGTTCTCAAAACATCTTTTCATGGAGCGAGTTGTGAATGAATGAACCCCCCAAGGTCCACCTGATAAGATCTGACTGGTCAAAGGTCACTGTGGCCTCTCAAAACTCAGGAATTCATTTTAAAACATTTTGTAATTGTTATGACAAAAAGTCGGATAAAATCATGAATGAGCCGCAACTTGACTGGTTACAACTGCGAAGGCGGTATTTATCAATTTAAAGTTTTAGATGCCGACCAGTTTGGGAAAAGACACCAACATGTGCACTCGATACAGCGTGATGGTCGTTTAGAGTCAAACAGACCATGAAGCAGCGTATGCTTTAGGGGCGGGGCTACAAGGTGATTGACAGGTCTCTAACAGAGACGCATACAGCAAATAAAAAGATGCCCGCAGTCAGCCGGCAACGTCGTACTTACCGGTTCATTCAGTCGGCGTCACGCGGTACCGACTGATCCTGGGTCTGTGCTTCGTGGCTCCTAACGTCGAGCGTTCCTTTTCTCTCCCGCAGGACGCTCGCCGTGCACACCGATGGAGGACCGGCCGCCTCCCGAGAGGTGAATCACCTGAATAAAGAATCACGGCGTCGTCACAGACGACCGACCGCCGCCGGCATTTCTCGCCTCAACCTCGGCGGTTCGAGTCCCCCCCCCCCTTCGTTCTGCCTCCCCTCTTCTTTCCTTTCCGACCTCCGGCTCTGCTCTCCGACCCCCGGCAGAGCGGATCCCCCCCCCCCCCCCCCCACTCCCCCTTCCCTCAGGCCTCGTGCCCTCCCATCGGCGGCGTGTGTTTTGGCGTGCGATGCCGCGGTGGGACGCTGAGGGCTGCCGCGGGGGGCTGTGATGTCAGAGCCCAACAGCCCGGGCGAGAGCCGGCGCGGCGCTCCCAGATTCTTCGTGGGCTACGAGGACGATGACAGCGAGTTCCTGGAGGACGGCATGAGGACGGACATGGAGCTGTACGAGGACGACGAAGACACGGACTCGGTGGGTCCACCCGATGATCAATAATGGATCAATAGGTGCACTTAGACCTAGAAATAAACAACGCTGACGTCCGTTAATGACCTTTAACCCTCTGGACCTCCCGTCACCTGTTTCCATAGAGATACAAGTTGCTAATGTTGGGTTCAAACATATAATCTTTACGTGCTTTGTGTATTAAGCTGTATTTTAACAACTTGTCCAGTTCAGTGACTGTTGATCTCAGACGAGTCGATCGTGGCTTCATAGTCGCGCAGAGGAGCTCAAAATTTAATGTTTAATGTTTTTTTTTTTTACATAATCTGGTTGCTGTGAACAGTTTATTTGAGGCAACATTTTTTAAATGAGACGTGTAGAGTTGAAATATCACAATTTTAAGCTTTAGTTGCGTTTTCCGACGCGAGCGTTCGTCGCACATGATGCGTTCAAAGACCTTTCGCAAAAGTTGTAAGGTTTTATGGGACAAAAAAGGAAGCCATTGTCTCGCTTCTCTTCAGCCACGATTGTGTGTAAAGTTGTCCTCTCTCGCCCCTCGTTCAGCCCCCGGAGCGACAGATCGTGGTGGGGATCTGCTGCATGATGAAGAAGTCCAAGTCCAAGCCCATGACCCAGATCCTGGAGCGGCTGTGCAAGTTCGAGTTCATCACCGTGGTCATCTTCCCCGAGGACGCCATCCTCAACGAGCCCGTGCACAGGTGGCCCCTGTGCGACTGCCTCATCTCCTTCCACTCCAAGGGTACACACACACACACACACACACACACACACACACACACACAGACACACACACACACACACACACACACACACACACACAGACACACACACACACACCTCAGGATCAAAGTGTTTGATCCTTTTATTTGTGGTCCAGGGTTCCCGCTGGACAAGGCGGTGAGCTACGCCAAGCTGAGAAACCCTCTGCTCCTCAACGACCTGAACATGCAGTACTACATACAGGACAGGTACTCGCTCACACACACACAGGTTTACATTCACACCCCTCAGTGTGTGTGTGTGTGTTATATTGTGTGTGTTTTGCTTTAACAGGAGAGAGGTGTATCGCATCCTGCAGGAGGAGGGCATCGACCTACCGCGCTACGCCGTGCTGAACCGCGACCCAGATAAACCTGAAGGTCGGTCTGCGCCGGCTCGTTGGCGATTTATTAAACGTTTCAGATCTCCGATGTATAAATCCGGTCAGTGAACGCCTCGCGGCTCACTGGAACGTTTTCCCCTCCCCCGTGCGTCTCTAGAGTGCAACCTGGTGGAAGGGGAGGACCACGTGGAGGTGAACGGCGAGATCTTCCAGAAACCTTTCGTGGAGAAGCCCGTCTGCGCCGAGGACCACAACGTCTACATCTACTACCCCACGTCTGCTGGGGGGGGCAGCCAGCGGCTCTTCAGGAAGGTACTGCGGAGGAAACGCCGACTTTTCTGGTCTTTCCGACCGCTCGAAAGCGCTTTGACACGACGCGACATCATTCACATGCATTCACACGCTGGTGGGAGGAGCTAAGGATCCACCTGTCCATCAGGACCAACTGACATTCACACACCGTAGAACAGCTACCGCAGCAAAGTGTCGTGCTCAAGGGCACATCGACGTGGGCGGAGCCGGGGATCGAACCGCCGTCACATTTTACTTTAATCTTCACTGCAATATTAAAGTCTCGCTCCATCTAGAACAATCATGACTAGAAGAGAAAACCCAACTCAGTTACAATGCCATAAATCATAAAAAATGTAATTAAATTAATTATTTTTTTGGGGGGTGTGCTTTTTCTGACATGCATTCTTCACACATGATGTGTTCGAGGACTGTTGGAAAGATGAAAATCCACCGATATTGACTGTTTTTACAGCGTCTGGTCTGTGATAAACGGTTTTAGTTTTTGAGATTTGTTTAAAGAAAACGTTTCTTTTCCATCCTGCTGATGAATGACGTCCTCAAACACACCGGGCAGGAACCACCTCATGACTCGTCCTGTAATATTACACGAGCACGTTGTCGTAAATCAGGCGCACGTCGAACACGGAGCGGCAGCCTTAAAGGGATCGGATGGCGTCTCACTCACTTTGATTTGTGCAGATCGGCAGCCGGAGCAGCGTCTACTCGCCGGAGACCAGCGTGAGGAAGACGGGCTCCTACATCTACGAGGAGTTCATGCCGACCGACGGCACGGACGTCAAGGTAGAGTGGACCGGGCGGTGTTTTGAGATGAATGTTAATATAGTTGTCAAGTGGGAGGAGCTTAAAGTGCCCTTTTGAATCATCAGTACAGAAGAACTGCGCATATAATATTGGTACTTTGATAAAAAGTAGAAGCCATTTATATATATATATATATATATATATATATATATATATATAAATTATATATATATATAAATTATATATATATATATATATATTTATTTAAATTAGATATATATATATATATATAATTATTTAAATATTTTTATTTATATTTATATTTAAATATCTGTTAATTTTTTGTGTTATGTGACAAGAATAATTGAAGTCAGTTAAGCCTAGAATCCACATTTGCATTGATTAAGCCTGGGGGGGGGGGGTGCGTGTCATGTGACCTCAGGTGTACACCGTGGGGCCCGACTACGCCCACGCCGAGGCTCGGAAGTCCCCGGCTCTGGACGGGAAGGTGGAGCGGGACAGCGAGGGGAAGGAGGTCCGCTACCCGGTCATGCTCTCAGCCATGGAGAAACTGGTGGCCCGGAAGGTCTGCCTCGCATTCAAGGTGAGGAGGAGGAGGAGGAGGAGGAGGAGGAGGAGGAGGAGGAGGAGGAGGAGGAGGAGTCACTTGGCGTATCGGTTCTGATGACGAGTTTTGTGTCCTCGCTGCAGCAAACCGTGTGCGGCTTCGATCTCCTTCGAGCCAGCGGACACTCGTACGTGTGCGACGTCAACGGCTTCAGTTTCGTGAAGAACTCGATGAAGTACTACGACGACTGTGCCAAGATCCTCGGGTACCACGATTATTTTAATTTTAATTGTCCAGCCTTTTTTCCCCGGTGGGGGAAACCCTGTTGCTTCCCTCGTTGAGCTGGTGTCTCCTCACTGGCTCCTCCAGGAACATCGTGATGCGCGAGCTGGCTCCTCAGTTTCAGATTCCGTGGTCCATCCCGACGGAGGCGGAGGACATCCCCATTGTTCCCACGACTTCAGGCACCATGTGAGTCAGTCTGGCAGGGGTCCCCTTAAAGGGACAGTTCGTGGGGTTGTGTGAGGTTCTCGTCCGTCAGTGGGAGGAGAGCGATGCACTGCTGTGTATTTTAGACTAAAACAAAAAAATATCACACCTTTTCTGAAGGAGAACGTTATCTGTGCTCTCTGCAGTTTGTGACTTTGGGCGATTTCTGTAAATAAGAAGTGGACGTAGTCATGGTGACGTTAAACATTGGTTTGTGGATTGATGTCACGAAGCCTCGAGTTCGGCCATCTTGGCTTTTTTGCATCCAATGAACGGAAGTCACCAAATTGGGAATGCGGAGGAGACGCCAGATATGTCTCTGGTAGCGACCTGTCAATCACAGTCACTTCCTGTCAGACGGTTGCATACCTCATACAATAGCGAGCCTAATCTTTTTGCTGCTATAATAATAATATAGAAGTTACTCTCCAGGATGGAGCTGCGTTGCGTCATCGCTGTCATCCGACACGGAGACCGAACGCCCAAACAGAAGATGAAGATGGAAGTTCGCAACCCCATGTAGGTTTTCTGTTTTTTTTATTTATTTTTTTTACTGCAGGCTGATTTGAAAAAATGTTTTTTTCTCTTAATCTGGAGTGTGTCTTCGATTTCAGGTTCTTTGATCTGTTTGAAAAATACGGAGGGTACAAAACCGGGAAATTAAAGCTGAAGAAGCCCAAACAACTGCAGGTAACAACAAGTAACAACCCCCCCCCCCCCCCATCCTAGTGTGGTTTAATCAACCTCTGACAGTCCGGTGCTCTGAACTCCCAACAGGAGGTGCTGGACATCACGCGGCAGCTGTTGGCAGAACTCGGGCAGCACACGGACTGTGAGATCGAGGAGAAGAAGTCCAAACTGGAGCAGCTGAAGACGGTTCTGGAAATGTGAGTGAACCGGGTCGCACTCGTTGCTTTAACCCCCGGTCTCCATGTCGTTCAAGTCATCTTCAGCAAATTGTTTTAAAACGACCAAACTGGTTTTATAGTGAAACCTGTGCGAGAACTCCAATGTGTGGTAAGTGTACTGTCCAATCATACGGTGATATGGCTTTAGTTTTTGGCTTTAGAGTGCAGTCATTGTATTTTAATACGGGATTACGTGCCCCTAACGTTTCTCCACTAATCCTCGTTAGTAAAAAAAGAAGGCATCCAATCATGTTTATCCATAAACGTATTTTAGCTTTTTACTGATTCCAGATTTGTTTTTGTTTCCAATAAAAAGGTACGGCCATTTCTCTGGGATCAACCGGAAGGTGCAGCTGACCTACCTGCCCCATGGGCAGCCCAAAACCTCCAGTGAGGAGGAAGGTAGGAAGACGACGACGACGAGGCTCTTGTTTGTTTCTTCTATTTCAAAGTGAAGTCAACGTTTTCTTTCGCGTGTTTTCAGACACGCGTAAGGAGGGCGCGTCTCTGCTGCTGGTGCTGAAGTGGGGAGGAGAGCTGACCCCCGCTGGCCGAGTTCAGGCCGAGGAGCTGGGCAGGGCCTTCCGCTGCATGTACCCCGGGGGTCAAGGTGAGGCGCCGGGAACTCGTAATGGCAAAAATGTTATTCGCACAAAAAGGTCGAGCCTCCTCCTGTTTCTGAGTGCTTTCACATAATTTATGGCGTGATAACTGCGTCGCACAAGTTCTCTCTCCTTCTCACCACAGCTGACTTTTGTATTGCAGTTAAATGTGACGGGGTGACCTCTTCTTGTTGCGCACACAAAAAACTGCAGCAAGTTTAGAGTCGCTTCTTTAAAACCAGCTGTTTCCACTAATCTTTTCTTTTTTCTTCTAGGAGACTACGCTGGGTTTCCAGGCTGCGGGTTGCTACGGTTACACAGCACCTACAGACACGACCTGAAGATATACGCGTCCGACGAGGGCCGCGTGCAGATGACGGCCGCGGCTTTCGCCAAGGTACTGCAGCGGGGCGTCTGCAGCGGGGCGTCTGCAGCGGGGCGTTTGCAGCGCGGCGTCTGCAGCGCGGCGTCTGCAGCGCGGCGTCTGCAGCGCGGCGTCTGCAGCGGGGCGTCTGCAGCGGGGCGTCTGCAGCGGGGCGTCTGCAGCGGGGCGTCTGCAGCGCGGCGTCTGCAGCGGGGCGTCTGCAGCGGGGCGTCTGCAGCGGGGCGTCTGCAGCGGGGCGTCTGCAGCGCGCCGTCTGCAGCGGGGCGTCTGCAGCGGGGCGTCTGCAGCGCGGCGTCTGCAGCGGGGCGTCTGCAGCGGGGCGTCTGCAGCGGGGCGTCTGCAGCGCGGCGTCTGCAGCGCGGCGTCTGCAGCGCGCCGTCTGCAGCGCGCCGTCTGCAGCGGGGCGTCTGCAGCGCGCCGTCTGCAGCGCGCCGTCTGCAGCGCGCCGTCTGCAGCGCGCCGTCTGCAGCGCGCCGTCTGCAGCGCGCCGTCTGCAGCGCGCCGTCTGCAGCGCGCCGTCTGCAGCGCGCCGTCTGCAGCGGGGCAAACCAAAAAGGAATCGCCGACTTTTAAAAAAAAAAAAATTGCGATCGTGGGAGGTTTATATTTATGTTTCCAATGAATGTCGACAGCTGTGTGAAAGAATGGAAAGAAAACAGAGTTGTTTTTTTTAAAGTTTTTTTTTTTTAAACCAGCTGGTTCACGTCACATAAAAAAAATAAAGTAAAAGGTGAGAGGTTCTTTGAGGAAAGCCCAAAAAGTCCTGACGATAAATACTATATATTCATATTTAATAGCCTCGGGCTCCTCTTCAGAACAGGGTTAGTCATGTTCGGGACGTCCTGCTGAGGGAAACCGTCAAAAGAAACTAAAGTGTGTTTATGCAGCAGAGAAATGAAAGTCAAGGTCAAAAGGTCAGCCATGTCACAAATGCGTCACGCTGCTCTGGTCCTTCAGCAGCGGCTCACGCTGGCTGTCAAAGTATCGGCCCCACTGATGAGGTGTGTGTGTGTGTGCAGGGCCTGCTGGCTCTGGAGGGCGAGCTGACGCCCATCCTGGTGCAGATGGTGAAGAGCGCCAACATGAACGGGCTGCTGGACAACGACACCGACTCTCTGAGCAGCTGTCAGCACCGCGTCAAGGCCCGACTGCACGAGATCCTGCAGAAGGACCGCGAGTTCACCGACGAGGACTTCGACCGGGTGATTAGAGGACGCGCGCTCTCACTCGATTATTAATATTTCTCTGTTGAATCCAGTGAAAAACCTTTTAGTGTGTGTGTGTGTGTGTGTGACACACAGCTGGCCCCGACTTGCAGTGCCTCTTTGGTGAATTCCATGAAGATAGTCGAGAACCCGGTGGCCACGTGTGACGAGGTCTACGCCCTCATCCAGAGCCTCACGTCCCAGATCCGCAAGAGGATGGAGGACCCCAAGTCAGCCGGTACGTTGGAGATTTTCCATCACACGACTATGTTACTATTTTGTTTTTTATGTGCACAGGTTTTAATTCAGAAATATGAACACAGACTGTAGGTGTAACAAACGGTTTGGGACGATCTGCAGACTGATCTTGTTTACCGCCTGGTTTGTTTGTGACCTTTCTGTCTCCTCAACGTTCTTATCGATACAACCAGCGTGTCCGATGAGCTCAAAACGTGTCAACAAAAGCCCAAAGTTCTCCATAGATCCATCCCGGGCTCCAGATTGATGCATTTAACTCTAACATTTACACAATTAGGGGAATAAGAACTCCAATCTAAACTTCCTAACAACCCAAACTGACTCGAGCCGAGACGTTGCAAACGGAGCCTTTTTTATTTTAGGTTTCAGAAAAGTAAGAAAATCCATTCCCAAAGTCGCCGGTGAACCGTGTGAAATGATCTCGACCTCCTTCCTCCCGTCAGACCTGCAGCTGTACCACAGCGAGACGCTGGAGCTGATGCTGCAGCGCTGGTCCAAGCTGGAGAGAGACTTCCGCATGAAGAACGGCCGCTACGACATCAGCAAGATACCCGACATCTACGACTGCGTGAAGTACGACGTCATCCACAACGCCACGCTGGGCCTGGAGGACACGCTGGAGCTGTTCAGGCTGTCCAGGGCGCTGGCGGACATCGTCATCCCACAGGTGAGGGAGGAGGAGATGAGGGAAGAGGGGAAGGAGGGGAAGGAGGGGAAGGAAGGAAGGAAGGAGGACACGCTGGAGCTGTTCAGGCTGTCCAGGGCGCGGGCGGACATCGTCATCCCACAGGTGAGGGAGGAGGAGATGAGGGAAGGAGGGGAAGGAAGGGAAGGAAGGAAGGAAGGAGGGAGGGAGGGAGGGAGGGAGGGAGGGAGGGAGGGAGGGAGGACACGCTGGAGCTGTTCAGGCTGTCCAGGGCGCTGGCGGACATCGTCATCCCACAGGTGAGGGAGGAGGAGATGAGGGAAGGAAGGAAGGAAGGAAGGAAGGAAGGAAGGAAGGAAGGAAGGAAGGAAGGAAGGAAGGAAGGAAGGAAGGAAGGAAGGAGGGAAGGAGGGAAGGAGGGAGGACACGCTGGAGCTGTTCAGGCTGTCCAGGGCGCTGGCGGACTTCGTCATCCCACAGGTGAGGGAGGAGGAGGGGAGGGAGGAGGGAAGAGGGGAAGGAGGGAAGGAAGGAAGGAAGGAAGGAGGACACGCTGGAGCTGTTCAGGCTGTCCAGGGCGCGGGCGGACATCGTCATCCCACAGGTGAGGGAGGAGGAGATGAGGGAAGGAAGGAAGGAAGGAAGGAAGGAAGGAAGGAAGGAAGGAAGGAAGGAAGGAAGGAGGGAAGGAGGGAAGGAGGGAGGACACGCTGGAGCTGTTCAGGCTGTCCAGGGCGCTGGCGGACATCGTCATCCCACAGGTGAGGGAGGAGGAGGGGAGGGAGGAGGTGAGAGGGGAAGGAGGGAAGGAAGGAAGGAAGGAAGGAGGACACGCTGGAGCTGTTCAGGCTGTCCAGGGCGCGGGCGGACATCGTCATCCCACAGGTGAGGGAGGAGGAGATGAGGGAAGAGGGGAAGGAGGGGAAGGAGGGGAAGGAAGGAAGGAAGGAGGACACGCTGGAGCTGTTCAGGCTGTCCAGGGCACTGGCGGACATCGTCATCCCACAGGTGAGGGAGGAGGAGATGAGGGAAGGAGGGGAAGGAAGGGAAGGAAGGAAGGAAGGAGGGAGGGAGGGAGGGAGGGAGGGAGGGAGGACACGCTGGAGCTGTTCAGGCTGTCCAGGGCACTGGCGGACATCGTCATCCCACAGGTGAGGGAGGAGGAGATGAGGGAAGGAAGGAAGGAAGGAAGGAAGGAAGGAAGGAAGGAAGGAAGGAAGGAAGGAAGGAAGGAAGGAGGGAGGGAGGGAGGGAGGACACGCTGGAGCTGTTCAGGCTGTCCAGGGCGCTGGCGGACATCGTCATCCCACAGGTGAGGGAGGAGGAGATGAGGGAAGAGGGGAAGGAGGGGAAGGAGGGGAAGGAAGGAAGGAAGGAGGACACGCTGGAGCTGTTCAGGCTGTCCAGGGCACTGGCGGACATCGTCATCCCACAGGTGAGGGAGGAGGAGATGAGGGAAGAGGGGAAGGAGGGGAAGGAAGGAAGGAAGGAAGGAAGGAAGGAAGGAGGGAAGGAGGGAAGGAGGGAAGGAGGGAGGACACGCTGGAGCTGTTCAGGCTGTCCAGGGCGCTGGCGGACATCGTCATCCCACAGGTGAGGGAGGAGGAGATGAAGGAAGGAAGGAAGGAAGGAAGGAAGGAAGGAAGGAGGGAAGGAGGGAAGGAGGGAAGGAGGGAAGGAGGGAGGACACGCTGGAGCTGTTCAGGCTGTCCAGGGCGCTGGCGGACATCGTCATCCCACAGGTGAGGGAGGAGGAGGGGAGGGAGGAGGGAAGAGGGGAAGGAGGGAAGGAAGGAAGGAAGGAAGGAGGACACGCTGGAGCTGTTCAGGCTGTCCAGGGCGCGGGCGGACATCGTCATCCCACAGGTGAGGGAGGAGGAGATGAGGGAAGAGGGGAAGGAAGGAAGGAAGGAAGGAAGGAAGGAAGGAAGGAAGGAGGGAGGGAGGGAGGGAGGGAGGGAGGACACGCTGGAGCTGTTCAGGCTGTCCAGGGCGCTGGCGGACATCGTCATCCCACAGGTGATGAAAGGAAATTGCTTTCATCTTTTCATCTTCTCCTTCCTTTCAAGGAAATTGGAAAGAAAAAAAAGAGGTAGAAGGAGGAATGAGGGAGGGAGTTCAGGTCGAGAGAGACGGTTGTTGCATCTGATCGACTGCAAAGAAAACATTTTGAGGATAGTTTCATAGATTTCCTTTATTCTCTTGTTTCAAGGAATACGGCATCAATCGAGTGGAGAAGCTGGACATAGCATACGCCCACTGCCTCCCACTGGTCAGGAAGATCCAGCTGGACATGCAGAGGACCCACGAGGACGAGTCCGTCAACAAGCTGCACCCTCTGTGAGTGCACTTCAGAGGCCGCTGAGATGTCTCTTCTTCTTCTTCTTCTTCTTCTTCCTCATTGTCTTCTTCCTCCTCTTCAGGTACTCTCGGGGAGTGATGTCACCGGGGCGCCACGTCAGGACGCGCTTATATTTCACCAGTGAGAGTCACGTCCACTCCCTGCTCAGCATCTTCCGCTACGGAGGCATGCTCGACGTAAGAGCTCCGACAGCATCCTCCAGATCTGCAGATGTTTCCTCAGACGTGGGGGTTAATGTGTGTGTGTGTGTGTGTGTGTGTCAGGAGGAGAACGACCAGCAGTGGAAGCGTGCCATGGATTACCTCAGTGCCGTCTCTGAACTCAACTACATGACTCAGATTGTCATCATGCTGTACGAGGACAACACTAAGGTATTCGTTTGTTTACAATAATAAAAAATAAATCATCCTGGAAGCTCTTGTCTGTGTGTTTTACATTTGTGTGTGTGTGTGTGTAACTTGTAAAAGAGGCCGCTTGCTGTGTGTAAATTAAAGGTTGAAAGTATTTTATCTATTGGCAGAAATGGAAATAATTAGAAAATGGTAATTATTAAAAAGTCCGATCTGCAGCATCTTAATTAATATCTCCGTCGTTCCCCCTCAAGGACCTCACCTCCGAGGAGCGCTTCCACGTGGAGCTTCACTTCAGCCCCGGGGTCAAAGGCGTCGAGGAGGAGGAGAACGCGCCGACCGGCTTCGGCTTCAGGCCCGCTTCTGCAGAGGTAGCCCGGCAGGTAGAATCCCGTCCGAGAGGGTTTTTTTTTTTTTTCTTGCCGTGTTTTTAGTCCCGGATACGTATTCTCTCTCTCTCTCTCTCTCTCTCTCTCTATCTCTGGTGTTTTTTGTCTGTTTTTCTTGTTGGTAGTGGTCGACAGAAGGCAGTGTGTGTGTGTGGGGTTATTGTGTGCACAAGGGGGTTTGGTGGTTTGTTGTGTGCGTGTTGGCGCAGCCGGCGTTAGCGTTAGCGGTCGTGCTCTTCCTCGACAGCGTGGAGAAGGTGAGCGCGGTGGCGGCGAGAGGCATCGTGGTGAAGGGCACGGTGGTGCCGGTGCTGCCGCTGGTAACGCCGGCGGTGAGAGTCACGGTGGACAACGTGCCCCCGTTCATTAGGGACGAGGTGTTGCTCGGAGAGCTGGCGAGGCACGGGAGGGTGGTGTCGGGGGTGAGGAAGGTCTCCTCGGGGTGCAGGTCTCCCCTGCAGAAGCACGTGGTGTCTCACTGGAGGCAGCTCCTCATGGTCCTGAACAACAGGAGTGAGGAGCTCAACCTCGTCATCAGGACCAGAGTCGAGGGCTTTGACTATGTGCTGTTTGTGACCTCTGGAAACGGGAAATGTTTCCGGTGTGGACGAGAGGGGCATCAGGCCAGGGACTGCCCAAGTAAGAGGGCAGCTGAGCGGGACGCTTCTAGTGAAGCGGCTCCTGAGGGACAGAACCAGGAGGGTCCTGAGGGGGTCGGAGGGGACCGGCAGGAGGCACAGGGAGGACAGGGGGAGCTGGGTGGGGCCCAGCAGGGTGAAGAGGGGGGTCGGGAGGAGCTGGGTGGGGCCCAGCAGGGTGAAGAGGGGAGTCGGGAGGAGACGGGTGGGGCCCAGCAGGGTGAAGGAGAAGGGGCAGAGGTGGCCCAGAAAGTGGAGGACGGGATGACAGAGGTGGTCCAGCAGGTGGGGGGTAGGGGGACACAGGTGTCCCAGGAAGTAAAGGAGGAGAGGGCTGGAGTGTCTCAGCAGGTGGAAGAGGAGGGGGCAGGGAAGGAAAGATGTGGGCAGGAGGCGGGTGTTGAGTGGTCAGACGGTGAGGTTGACATGGAGGAGGAGGAGGAGGAGGAGGGTCAGGCTCACCGTCTGAAGAGGAAGAGCAGGGAGGATGAGGAAAGCTCACGGGCCAAGAAGGGAGCTTCGGGTAAGGGGGACGAGGAGTCTGAGTCCAGTATGGAGGAGGACTCCTCCTCTGAGGAAGGTGAGGAGCACCCAGACGTGTACAGTGTGGACGAATTAAAAGGGTTTCTAGGTAGGACTAAAAACCAGAGGATTTTTATAGAGGATCACTTCTCGGACTTGCCGAGACTTGTTAAGTCCATCCGGCTCCACATGGCCAATATATCCGTGAAGAGTTTTACTGATCGGGAGGGCTGGAGGTTGAGGAAGATCACTGTTACTGTCGGTAAAGCGATTAAAGAGTCTGAGGCTTATTTTAAATGCAAGGACCGACGTCCAGAGGACCGACGTCCAGAGGACCGAGGTCCAGAGGACCGGACTGATGGAGGTGGCCGGTCCTGAACTGGGAGGCGTGTCGGCGGTGGTTTCCCTGCTACGAGGACGAGACGGAGAGGGACCACCTCTCAGATTTATTTGTTGTTCTATTTAGTTAATGTGTTTACTACAATGTGTGTGTTTGTTCGTATATTCGTTTTTTTATGTAAAATAAAGGTTTTGTAAAAATCAAATCTCTCTCTCTCTCTCTCTCTCTCTCTCTCTCTCTCTCTCTCTCTCTCTCCTCTTACAGAACGGACAGAAACAGACCGACCCCGGCAGCATGGAGGACCTCTCGCGAGATGAGACCGACCGCGCCGTGCCGCTGTCTGAACCGATCGCCATTCAGAGGCGCTCCCCGCTCATACGCAATCACAAGACCGGATCCATGGAGGTGATGCAGACTAATAGAAGTCTACGCTTCATGTGTTAAAGCTGCATTCTCTCTCCTGACCACCAGGGGGCGACTCCTCTGGTTGTATAGAAGTCCATGCTTCATGTGTTAAAGCTGCATTCTCTCTACTGACCACCAGGGGTATAGAAGTCTATATAAATGACTAAATTGTGGTCATCTAGAGTCAAACAGACCATAAAGCAGGGTATGCTTTAGGGCGGGGCTACAAGGTGATTGACAGGTCTCTCTTACCAGAGACGTATACGCCGTCTCTACGTCACTCCAGATATGGTCACTTCCTATTCACTGGTTGCATAAATAACTTTATCTAAGGCATATTTTATTCTGCATGACGGCGAGTAGAGACTTGTGCATGATGTCAAATACAGTGAAGCTGCCTTGTTGTAGCTGACTGTGTGTGTGTGTGTGTGTGTGTGTTTTCCACCAGGTTCTGTCGGAGACGTCCTCCTCGAAAGTCGGCAGTTATCGTCTCTTCTCGCTGTGCTCTCGTCAATCCCCCGAGATGAAACAAAGTGGATTAGGTACGTGTCGCAACGCACCGTCACCGCGTCAACAAGAACGGAGGCTTTGGTTCCCGTCGGCTACCGAGGAAAACTTTTTAAAAGAAGGATTTTTCATTGGCTGCCAGACTTTCGGTGCCAGTCCCCCCCATCACGACCACACCGTCGCAATGCAACAACTGAATGAATTGGGCTCCTCCTATCCAGTCACTCTTAAAAGTGATCCATTTTCCAGGACTGAGATTATCATCCTTTTGTAATAAACTTGCATTTTGTTTGGAGAATCAAAACATTTGAATGCGTGTCGCGGTGTCGTGTTCAGATACTCGACCTGCAGAGTTTAAGAAGTCTTGATGCAGATTAACGTCTCGCTGCCTCCTCTTTCCAGTCGGCCTCAGATCGTTTCCCCCCCCCCCCCGTTTAACATTTGATACACACGATGTCTTCTGCAGCCAGTTTAAAGGAAAAAAATCCACCCCAAAGTTGCATTTCGGTGTCGATTTTGTTTTTTTGGTGGTTCATTTTTTATTTATTTTTTGTTGTCATCGCCGTCTTTTCAGAGGGATGCGTGTTTTATTTCCAGCACATGCACGGCGGTGCAGTCTGAGTCGTCTAAAGCATCTTCACGTTTTGGTTCCCTCAGAATTAAAGGACAACCTTTTAGGAGCCGTTTGACGCCCCCGAGCGAATTCTGTAGCTTTTTTTTCCTCCATTTCCTCTTTCCGACCTCCTCTTTGGCGCCGTCTCTCTTGTTTGGATGAACTCGTGTCAAAAAGCACTCTGGTAACTTTAATAAGTAAAGACGAAAGTTTAATAAGTGAGAAAAAGGAACATGGATACACTTAATAGTTATGTCTTAAAAAAAATTATTAAAGTATCGTACAATAAATTGATGATGTAAAAATTATTCAAGTCGTATATCGACTTGAATATGTAAGATCCTTCGCTAACGTAAACATTATCGTGACAATGTTCGTTTATCGTACCAAAAGTCAATAACGTAAAAGATTGAGGCCATGTCCATATATTTTATAACGTAAAAATGATCCGTCATATATCGTACAATAAGTTGATAACGTACAAATGATCAAGTCGTATATATCGTACAATAAGTTGTAACGTACAAATGATCAAGTCGTATATATATCGTACAATAAGTTGATAACGTACAAATCATCAAGTCGTATATATATCGTACAATAAGTTGATAACGTACAAATGATCAAGTCGTATATATATCGTACAATAAGTTGATAACGTAAAAATCATCAAGTCGTATATATATCGTACAATAAGTTGATAATGTACAAATGATCAAGTCGTATATATATCGTACAATAAGTTGATAACGTAAAAATCATCAAGTCGTATATATATCGTACAATAAGTTGATAATGTACAAATGATCAAGTCGTATATATATCGTACAATAAGTTGATGTAAAAATTATTCAAGTCGTATATCGACTTGAATATGTAAGATCCTTCGCTAACGTAAACATTATCGTGACAATGTTCGTTTATCGTACCAAAAGTCAATAACGTAAAAGATTGAGGCCATGTCCATATATTTTATAACGTAAAAATGATCCGTCATATATCGTACAATAATTTGATAACGTAAAGATTATTGAAGTCATATATATCGTACAATACGTTGATAACGTACAAATGATCAAGTCGTATATATCGTACAATACGTTGATAACGTAAAGATTATTGAAGTCGTATATATATCGTACAATAAGTTAATAACGTAAAAATGATCAAGTCGTATATATCGTACAATACGTTGATAACGTACAAATGATCAAGTCGTATATATCGTACAATACGTTGATAACGTACAAATGATCAAGTCGTATATATCGTACAATACGTTGATAACATAAAAATGATCAAGTCGTATATATCGTACAATAAGTTGATAACGTACAAATTATCAAGTCGTGTATATATCGTACAATAAGTTGATAACGTACAAATGATCAAGTCGTATATATATCGTACAATAAGTTGATAACGTAAAAATCATCAAGTCGTATATATATCGTACAATAAGTTGATAACGTACAAATGATCAAGTCGTATATATATCGTACAATAAGTTGATAACGTACAAATGATCAAGTCGTATATATATCGTACAATAAGTTGATAACGTACAAATGATCAAGTCGTATATATCGTACAATAAGTTGATAACGTACAAATGATCAAGTCGTATATATCGTACAATAAGTTGATAACGTACAAATGATCAAGTCGTATATATATCGTACAATAAGTTGATAACGTACAAATGATCAAGTCGTATATATATCGTACAATAAGTTGATAACGTACAAATGATCAAGTCGTATATATATCGTACAATAAGTTGATAACGTACAAATGATCAAGTCGTATATATCGTACAATACGTTGATAACGTACAAATGATCAAGTCGTATATATCGTACAATACGTTGATAACATAAAAATGATCAAGTCGTATATATCGTACAATACGTTGATAACGTACAAATGATCAAGTCGTATATATCGTACAATACGTTGATAACATAAAAATGATCAAGTCGTATATATATATATCGTTCAATAAGTTAATAACGTACAAATGATCAAGTCGTATATATCGTACAATAAGTTGATAACGTAAAAATTATCAAGTCGTGTATATATATATATATATCGTTCAATAAGTTAATAACGTACAAATGATCAAGTCGTATATATCGTACAATACGTTGATAACGTACAAATGATCAAGTCGTATATATCGTACAATACGTTGATAACATAAAAATGATCAAGTCGTATATATCGTACAATAAGTTGATAACGTACAAATTATCAAGTCGTGTATATATCGTACAATAAGTTGATAACGTACAAATGATCAAGTCGTATATATATCGTACAATAAGTTGATAACGTAAAAATCAAGTCGTATATATATCGTACAATAAGTTGATAACGTACAAATGATCAAGTCGTATATATATATCGTACAATAAGTTGATAACGTACAAATGATCAAGTCGTATATATATCGTACAATAAGTTGATAACGTACAAATGATCAAGTCATATATATCGTACAATAAGTTGATAACGTACAAATGATCAAGTCGTATATATCGTACAATAAGTTGATAACGTACAAATTATCAAGTCGTGTATATATCGTACAATAAGTTGATAACGTACAAATGATCAAGTCGTATATATATCGTACAATAAGTTGATAACGTAAAAATCATCAAGTCGTATATATATCGTACAATAAGTTGATAACGTACAAATGATCAAGTCGTATATATATATCGTACAATAAGTTGATAACGTACAAATGATCAAGTCGTATATATATCGTACAATAAGTTGATAACGTACAAATGATCAAGTCATATATATCGTACAATAAGTTGATAACGTACAAATGATCAAGTCGTATATATCGTACAATACGTTGATAACGTACAAATGATCAAGTTGTATATATCGTACAATACGTTGATAACATAAAAATGATCAAGTCGTATATATCGTACAATACGTTGATAACGTACAAATGATCAAGTCGTATATATCGTACAATACGTTGATAACATAAAAATGATCAAGTCGTATATATATATATCGTTCAATAAGTTAATAACGTACAAATGATCAAGTCATATATATCGTACAATAAGTTGATAACGTACAAATGATCAAGTCGTATATATCGTACAATACGTTGATAACGTACAAATGATCAAGTTGTATATATCGTACAATACGTTGATAACATAAAAATGATCAAGTCGTATATATCGTACAATACGTTGATAACGTAAAAATGATCAAGTCGTATATATCGTACAATACGTTGATAACGTAAAAATGATCAAGTCCTGTTTATACATCGTAAGATAAAAAAATAGCTAACGATAAATTGCCCTTAAATGCATTCGACTGAACATCATAAACACCATGACATGATTTCAGGGTGGATTTTCCCTCTTTAGCCTCGTCGGCGGCCATTAAAATCTTCCTCCTTCCTTCCTCGTGGCGAGGAGGCCCGATGTGGAGAGCGCCGTTGGTACGAGATGCCTGGTTTCCTGTGCCTGTCTGTCTCTCTGTCTCTCTCTCTCTCTCTCTTGTTGTTTGAGTAACAGCATGACATGTCAGTAATGACTAACTCCCCCCCCCCCTCCCCCTCCCCCCCCCCCCTCGCAGGCTCTCAGTGCGCCGGGCTCTTCAGCACCACTGTCCTAGGTGGGTCCTCTAGCGCCCCTAACCTGCAGGACTACGCACGCGCACATCGCAAAAAATTCTCCGCCGGCAGTCTGTCCTACAAAGACGGTACGTGTGTTCGAGACCGCTCTCCTACCACAGACCAGTCAGTGTGTGTGTGTGTGTGTGTGTGTGTGTGTGTGTGTGTGTGTGTGTGTGCGCTTGGTTTTGTGGAGTCGTTTGTAGACGCTGGTTGTTTTTCTGTTGTCGTTGCAACTCGTCATTCTTAGATTATTTTATTTTAAATGCTTGATATTTTATATTCTGTCTTTTTTTTTTTTTTAAAGCCGCTGCTCATTAGTGCGTCTCCCTTTTTTTTTCTTTTTTTTTTAAACTTCTCCTTCATTCTCAAAAACTCATCACCCTCCGATGTTTTCTTCAGTTTAAATATTATTTAGCGCGGCTGCGCTGACTTCCTGTTTCAGTGGTCGACGTGCCGCCATCTTTATTTCCCGTTTGGGTATTCTGACTCTGAGTTTGCTCCCGAATGATTTTCAGAGGAAGACGTGTTGTTGTTGTTCTGTTAGAGGAGCGTTCTTTTTAAATTTAAACGCAAAGAAGTGGTGGCACTTGACGTGCTGCATGTAAAGTGGAACGCGCGTAAACAGCTTGTTGTTTAGAGTGTCTGATGCATGTAAACGTGGTCGCCGAGCCGGCTGCTGAGGAACATTCACAGAAGAGTGACAAATCTGACGTTGGGTGGTTTTGACTCATTCTCATCATCCACGTGTCCATTTTATTTTATTTATTTCTGAATTAGTCGGCCCTCTGCTGATCTAGGGGCTGTAACTGTGTGCAGATATAATTCTGAGTAATGTCACTATGGTGTTTGTCGTCGTGTCGTCCAGCAGATGTCAGTGCGGTATCGTCCCCCCTCTCCCCCCCTCGCTGTTTGGGCTTTGTCATCCATCTTGTTCCACCTCCTTTTCTTTCTTCAAAGGAAGCGTCTGGATGCGGTGCAGCGTGCACACATTGTGCTGATTCAGTGCATGCTCCTCCCGCTATGTCGCTCTTTTTTTAACACAATTTGCCTCCATGCTGAACCATCTTTATTTTATTTATTTATATATATATATATATATATATATATATATATATATATACACATATATACACATATATATATATTTTTATATATAAAAAAAATAATCTATTTATTTTGTGCATGAGGTTGAGCGGTATTTCACTGATTGTTGTTCACCCCGTCGTGGTTGAGACCTCCATCAGGGTTCAGGGGCCGGTCGTCGAGCTCGTCTCTATAGTTCTGGGCGTGGCCTCTCGTGGCCTCTCGCGGCCTCCTGTGGCCTCTCGTGGCCTCGCGGCCTCCTGTGGCCTCTCGTGGCCTCGTGGCCTCCTGAGTTAAAACATTTCATCTCACTTCGTCCCCAGAAATAAGTTCCATCCATCTTCCAACATGTCTCCTAACTTCAGTCGGGTCTTCTTCACCGACTGATTCTTAAAACCACTCCTTTCTCCACATTAGAGCAGGGACATGATTTTAAATGACTTATATACAAGTTACTGTGGCTCCGAGTAACACTAGTGATTTCTTTTTACTTTTTATTTTTTTTATTTCCTCAGAGTTGTTGTCTCTGCCGGCAGTAAAACGATTTTCTGTGTCGTTTGCAAAGTATCCGACTAATGGTACGTCTGCTTCTTTCAAGTACTTCTCCACTTCACCTCCCTTTTTTTTGTCTTGCATGTCTTCAAAACTTGTTTCTTGACCTTTTTTATGGGTTATTTTTTAATTTATTTAATTTTCTTCCACATGGCCCTCCAGCATTCCAGGTTTCTGTTATATTTTTTTTCTAATTTTGATTTTTTTTTGTTTACCCATAATGCTTCTGGACTTGTCTAACTCTACCTGACATTCTGTTTCTTACCAGGGTTCCCACTGGCCACTTCAATTAGTGAAGTATTAATAAATTAGGAGAAAAAAAATGTTTGCAAAGGCCTCGTAGACGTGAAGATGTCTTCACGCGGCTCGCACACGTGACAAATGTTATATTTATTTTTGCATGTCGGTATGTTTTGTTTTATTTTTTTATTCCTCTTTTTTTTGGAGCAATTTTTTCAGAGCAATTTTTTTTCCGCTGTCGAGTCCCACAACATTAATTTGAATAAGATGGCCGACATAAATATGTTAAATATAATGGAGAATGGTCCCAGGAGTCGTCCATTTGGGCTTTTGTGTCTTTTTACGCACAAAAATAATCCATCAGAGTGATTATCTTCTTCTTCTTCTTCTTCTTCTTCTTCTTCTTCTTCTTCTTCTTCTTCTTCGAATACCTTTTATTATGAGACCGCCTGACTCACAGGGCCAGTTCTGAAGGTCTTTTATTCAAGAGCTGCTTCAATCTACAAGAATAAAACTCCCAAAGAAAATCACACAATTACAAACAAAACATCTTTCTTAATTATTTTTTAAATATGGACAAATACTATGATTCATATATTTGGAGCGATGTGGTTCCTTCATATTTTATTTATATATATATATTTTATTTATTTAAATATGTGTATATTATTATTTATATATATATATATATATTATTTATTTAAATATGTGTATATTATTTATATATATTATTATTTATTTAAATGTGTATATTATTTATATATATTTATTTAAATATGTGTATATTATTTATATATATTTATATTAATAATAATAATGTGCCATTCTGTTTAAAACATTTTTTTTATAGCAACCAGTCGTCATTATTTTCATGTTTTTTAAAAAGCAGCTTATTAACCGATCAAAGAGCCTTAAGATGGAGGTCCGTACCGAGGGTGGGAACCCTGTCCAACATCCTGCATACAATCCATACGAGTTGATCACCAATAACTGGGTTGTTGTTTTGTTTGTTGTGGACTTGTGTGCATGTGTACACAGTAATCATCAAACACACACACACACACACATCCTTTAAGCTGGTGCATTGAGCTCATTGTTAAACCAGCAGCACGTGAATGTTTAACCCCTTCCTCTGTTCAGAGCCAATGAGAGCTGGTCCAGGATCAGCTCTCATTGGCTCTGGGTTCACAGCATTGTTCATCCCGCCTCCTCAGTTCTGTTTTCAGTGTCCTCGTGCACAGACGTGGTTGTTCACTGTGTTCATGACTTGAAAAAAGGGGAAATGTATATTTAATAGTAATATTGTGAACGATAGGGCTGTACATAATTAATTAGTTGATTAATTCACATTTTTAAAGACTTCTTTTGAGGTTTCGGGGGCGATCGCTTCGGATGTCGGTCGTCATATTTTACGACGTCATCGCTTGAAGTAAAAGTTATTCACGAGTTATTATTTTTTTTATTAAATACACTTTATTTAAAGAATGTGTGCGGCGAGCAAACAACAATAAATAGTTGGTTTTTTTTAAAGGCTAAATGACAACAAATGTGGTTCCAAGCTGAATATTTCGTTTTTTAAATTACTACATCTAGCGTTTATCAATAAAGTTATTGGAAATGTTTTGATTAAACTAGTCAAAATAATCTCTGGCAGCCACAGAATCTAAAATCTAAGCTTTAAGTACTTTTATTGTTTTAAATTACCAAACGTCTACTTAGACCTTGTTTTGTAAACGTGTTATTAATAATTATACAAATAGTAAAATACAAGTAGCTCGATCTACATGTGCAGAACCGAATGAATGAAAGCTTTTTAATTTTAAAATGTGAACGTTATGGATGAAGCGTCAAACGAATGTTTCCACTTTGCTGATTATATAAAAAGATTTTTTTGGGGATCATTTATCGACGAGACCGTCGGGAAGCTTCCACCATGAACCAGCTACCTTGTTGTTGTTGTTGTTTCTGTTGTTGTTGTTGCCTCCCCTTGACCAGCTGGTTTAAATAGTTTTGGGTTTTTTGTAAATCTTCTCTCTGCTGTTGGATCGTTTGCCGCCATGTCGGCGTGTGATCACTTCCTGTTGGGATGACATCACACTGATGACATCACACTGATGACATCACTCGGTAACACACACGCAGGCTTCAGGCTTCTCTCTCACTGATGTTGTTCGCCACTGGAACACAAGATGACACGCCCACCGTAGCGGTGGCTCCGCCCACTGTAGCGGTGGCTCCGCCCCCTCTTGTGCAAGAGTTGAGACGCCGCTTCCTGCGAAACGTCTTTTGTGTCACACTCGCCGCTCTCGTGGATTCTCGTTAATCGGATTGTTGTGGAGGAGCGACGTGATGTGTTTTTTATTTTATTGTTCCGAGCTTCGCTGGAGTGCCGGATGATTTATTTATTTTTATTAATTTTAATTTTGCAGCGCCTTAAACGTCGCTGTTGAAACTGGTTTTCTTCTTCTTCTTCTGATCTCCGGACGTCAGGCGGCCATGATGAGCTGTTGGCCGCCTCCTTCACGCTACACTTCTCCTCCTTCCCTCCTTCCTCCTCCCAACACTTTTATTTCCCCTCATCTGTATTGTACTTCCTATTCCTCCCTCTCATCCCTCTCCTCCTCCTTCTCCTCCCTCTCTTCCTCCTCTTCCTCTTCCTCCTTCCTCCTGCTCCTCCCTCTCCTCCTCCTGCTCCTCCTTCTCCTCCTTCTTCCTCCTGCTCCTTCTTCCTCTTATTCTTCCGCCTTCCTCTTCCTCCTGCTCCTTCTTCCTCCTACTCCTTCCTCCCTCTTCCTCTTATTCTTCCTCCTTCCTCTTCCTCCTGCTCCTTCTTCCTCCCTCCTACTCCTTCCTCCTCTTCCTCTTCCTCCTCCTCTTCCTCAGAGCCCCTGGAGGAGCGCCGTGTGGCCCAGTTGTTGAGGCATTTCTCCAGCCACCTCTCTCTGGACGGGGCCCTGGCCCACCACCTCCACCAGTGCTCCTACCACCTCCGCCTCTTCAAAAACTGGCTCGTCTCCGGCCAAGACCCCCTAGAGTACCTCCACGGTACTGTTAGCCCCCCCCCCCCGCCCCCCCTCTGGTGTTCCTGCATGCTCGCCTGTTTCCGTGGTGATGCAGATTAACCGTGAGCGGATTCTTCTTCTGCAGTGGCGTCCGGATCTTTACTTCTTCTTCTTCTTCTTCTTTTAGGATCCATAACCATACAAAGAAATGTAAACATGTTCACGCAACCGAGAAAACGCAGACAATTTAAAAACTAATATTTAAAATGTCTCCGAGATGTGAAGTCAAGAAACCGCGGGTTGAAATGAATTTGTCAACAACAGGAGGCTGTAAACAACAATAAACTGCGTGCGTTGAAATATCAGTTTTTAAAAGAGTCCAACATTTAATACTTCAGGTTAGACTTTACTTTACTTTACTGTGGAAGGAAACGTGCAGAAAATACAGACTGTCGTAATTATTGTACTATAAAACATTTATTAATCCAGAAACTCGTAATAACTGTTGATGGAATGCTTAATAATATGAATAATAGCCTTATGAGTTTCTTACAGTTGTTTAAAATAGCGTTGACTAACCTATTATTACCCCATGAGTAGTTTTATTAAGATAAATACTTTACTTTACAGTGAGAACAATGCATTGTTGGGGTTAATTAATCAAAATGATCAAATGTGTTAAAATAATTACATAAAAATGCAACATTTTAGAGGAGGAACTGAAAAAAACTCAAACATCTTAGATATTTGACTTATTTTTTACTTTGAATAATTTTCACGTAAATGGAGATTCAAACTGATAAATTTTGTGTATATGCTTAATAATGTCTTATAATCTATCAGTCAGTGTGTTTATGACGCTATTACACTTATATATATACTTAGTGTTGATCAGATATTAATGTTAATAAGCATCTTATAAGGTCTTAGCTCTCAACGCTTTATATCGTCTCGATTTGCTTATTTTAGAATGTACTTTTATTTTTCAACCACATTTGGACCAATATTCTTCATAATTTTCACCCCGACACACAAATACAGTTCAATAGAAACGTCATCAACAAAAATGAGTATTTTCATGTTCGGGCGACACAAACGGGAGTCGAGACGAAAGAGTTTCATTTAAATTGTTTCCATTCATTCTTCCGGCTCTCATGAGCCTCCGTGTCGTCTTAAAGGTACAGAACCCGGTTGTGTGTGTGTGTGTGTGTGTGTGTGTGTGTCCCACCACACTAACCAGCGTGTGTTGTTCCTGCTTCACAAACCTCGGTGCAGATGAAACGCACAAAGGAAAGTGGGTTTGGGTTTCTACAATGAAGGCTGTGGGTTGTTGTTGTTGTTGTTGTTGTGAAGCGTGAACTGGTTGAACTAACAGTGGATGAGCTGCTGTGGATAACACGTGTTGGACCGACTTTAACCGCCGTGTGCTGCCGTTAGAACACACACACACACACACACACACACACACACACACACACACACACACACACACACACACACACACACACACAGACCTGCTTGCTTCTGCAAACGCAGCGCGGTGGTTTTGATGACGAGTGGACTTGTTGACGTTTTGATGATGGAGTCTTGGCGTCCAGCATGTTGTTTTTGCAACTTGCCTGCGTGGAAATGAACCGTTAGAGGCTGACGGGGGTTTACGCCCCCCCCAGCCCCCCGTTTCAGAACCAGGAGGTTTCGGAGCCCAGCGTTGAGGGGTGTCATTGAGTGTCATTCTGACCGGTCTAACCGAGGCCTGATGTTGCCCCCGCGGGCTCCGTGTCTCCCCCCCCCCCCCCTCCCCCCTCCCCAGGCTTCGAAGGCTGCTCCATGGTGCCCTCCATCTACCCGCTGGAGACGCTGCACAACTCGCTGTCGCTGAAGCAGGTCAACGAGTTCCTCACCGCCGTGTGCGAGAGCGCCGGGGATCCGCACACCAGGACCACCAGAGGTCAGAGGCCCGGCGCCGCGTGCTCGTCGTTCACTCGCGTGGATCGCGGTCATCGTTAGTGAGCCTTTTGCTTTTCTCCCCGCAGCGCTGTCGGCCATGTTTGACACGCACAACCAGCCGTCGGTGGACTCGTACATCCCTCAGAGGGTCCTCTCGTCATCCATCACGCTGCGCTCTCGCTCCGACAGACCTCCTTGGTGTGAGTATCGCAGCATCCTCCTTTTCTTTCTTTCTCTTTTTATTTATTCAAGTTTCTAAAAAGCAAACTGCATTTCACCAGGTTACATTTGAACCCGTCGTGGTAACGGTTTAACGTGCGTGTCTCCCCGTCCTGCAGACAGCAGCGGTCCGTCCAGCACGGTGTCGAGCGCCGGCCCGTCGTCCCCGACGACGGCGGACACGTCGCCGCGCTTCAGCTTCAGCGACAAGATCTCCCTCACGCCTCAGAGCAGCGAGGAGACTCACTCTCAAAACGCCTCTGCTCAGTCGCCGTCGGGCCTCGACACGACGGGCGCCGCCGCTTCCAACCCCGGCGAAGTCCCTCTGACTCCCAACAACTCGCCGGAGGACGACGACGACGGCGAGCTCTGCGGCGTCGCCGCTCAGCGGCTCGATGACGGCGAGCGAGCGCAGGACGAGCTCGCCGAGGCGCCCGCGGACGGCGCCGGCGGCGTGGAGACGGACGCGATGGGCCCGAGGCCGCCGTGCTCCGCGCTGGCGGAGCTCGCCCTGGCGCGCATGGAGGGCTACTGCCTCCCCGGCTCGCTGCCCGTGCTGCTGGAGCTCCGGGAGAGCAGCAGCGAGGCCGGCTCCAGCTCCCAGACGCCGCAGTCCCCCGAGGGGCCCGACGAGTTCTTCGACACTCAGGAGTCGATGGAGCTGTGGATGGACAGTCCGGAGAGCCCCGAGACGCCGCCGGAGGTCACGGAGGTCGCGGAGGTCACGGAGGTCGCGGCGGTGGTGGCGGCTAACACGACAGAGCCGTAGAGGGGGCGGAGCGCGCGTTCACCCGGCGATGTCGGCAGCCACCGGTTCTGTTACTGACGCTTTGTTGCCGTTACAAAAACACTTAAAGCTACATTAATCTGTATGGTTGGTTTTTCTTTTTGGCCACTAGGGGGCGGAGACGTGTCACGCATCCAGCAGACGTAACAAAAGGAAACGTTTGTGTCCACACGAGGAAGTTAAGTCGGTCTCCTAATCAAGTAGTCCACTCAGAGTGCATTGTGGGTCTTTTTTTAACTACAGCAGGATCGTGTTAATTAAATATTTGTTTAGATCGTTTTCTCTCAGCAGGAAGAAGCTTCTTTTTTTTTGGTCGAGTTTATCGACGAGTGTTCTGCAACGTAGACGAAGTGAAACTGACGATACCGTAAAAGAAACAGCAGGTCGGGTCAGTCGGCCATTTTGTGCCGGCCAGGTAGAGAACAGGGTTTATCGGGGGGGGGGGGGGGCCACAAAGTGATTGATTGATTGATTTGATTACGGGACACGTAGACTCTCAGACTCGGTGTCGGTTTCATTTCCTGCGTCCGTTATTTTTCAAAACAAAAGCAATGAATCCTATTTACTGCCGGAGAAACCCCGCGAGTGCACGAGGTCAAACTGAGTGCGTGTGGGCCGGTTACTGCCAGAGGAAGAGTTGGTGCAGAGAGAAAGAAAACAAATATTTATATTGAAATTGCATCTTTAAAAATAAAACAAAACATATTATGGTATTTTTGATACCCACATCAGATATTTAATTGTCGCTATTGTGTATTGTTTTGTAAAATCACCTCATGATATATAAAAAAAAAAAAACATTCTGAAAGCTGATCTCTCATTTTATCACATTAAATGTGCTTTTATTGTGGCGAGCAGTTCTGTAGCAGGTGTGTGTGTGTGAGCGGATGTTTGTGGGTGTGGGGGGGGGGGGGTCGTACACATGCTTGAGAAGCATTTCAGGTCAATCCTTTGTTTACGTCGTCGAGGTGAAACAACGACAATCACAATGTTTTGTTTTCATGCAGCTGCTCGTGGAT
>NC_046968.1:28027296-28077296 GCF_009769545.1 Cyclopterus lumpus
ATGAAGTCATGTGACCGTGGTGGAGTTCCTCTATAGACATGAAGTCATGTGACCGTGATGGAGTTCCTCTATAGACATGAAGTCATGTGACCGTGATGGAGTTCCTCTATAGACATGAAGTCATGTGACCGTGATGGAGTTCCTCTATAGACATGAAGTCATGTGACCGTGATGGAGTTCCTCTATAGACATGAAGTCATGTGGCCGTGATGGAGTTCCTCTATAGACATGAAGTCATGTGACCGTGATGGAGTTCCTCTATAGACATGAAGTCATGTGACCGTGATGGAGTTCCTCTACAGACATGAAGTCATGTGACCGTGATGGAGTTCCTCTATAGACATGAAGTCATGTGACCGTGGTGGAGTTCCTCTATAGACATGAAGTCATGTGACCGTGATGGAGTTCCTCTATAGACATGAAGTCATGTGACCGTGATGGAGTTCCTCTATAGACATGAAGTCATGTGACCGTGGTGGAGTTCCTCTATAGACATGAAGTCATGTGACCGTGATGGAGTTCCTCTATAGACATGAAGTCATGTGACCGTGATGGAGTTCCTCTATAGACATGAAGTCATGTGACCGTGATGGAGTTCCTCTATAGACATGAAGTCATGTGACCGTGATGGAGTTCCTCTATAGACATGAAGTCATGTGACCGTGGTGGAGTTCCTCTATAGACATGAAGTCATGTGACCGTGATGGAGTTCCTCTATAGACATGAAGTCATGTGACCGTGATGGAGTTCCTCTATAGACATGAAGTCATGTGACCGTGATGGAGTTCCTCTATAGACATGAAGTCATGTGACCGTGATGGAGTTCCTCTATAGACATGAAGTCATGTGACCGTGGTGGAGTTCCTCTATAGACATGAAGTCATGTGACCGTGATGGAGTTCCTCTACAGACATGAAGTCATGTGACCGTGATGGAGTTCCTCTATAGACATGAAGTCATGTGACCGTGGTGGAGTTCCTCTATAGACATGAAGTCATGTGACCGTGATGGAGTTCCTCTATAGACATGAAGTCATGTGACCGTGGTGGAGTTCCTCTATAGACATGAAGTCATGTGACCGTGATGGAGTTCCTCTATAGACATGAAGTCATGTGACCGTGGTGGAGTTCCTCTATAGACATGAAGTCATGTGACCGTGATGGAGTTCCTCTATAGACATGAAGTCATGTGACCGTGGTGGAGTTCCTCTATAGACATGAAGTCATGTGACCGTGATGGAGTTCCTCTATAGACATGAAGTCATGTGACCGTGGTGGAGTTCCTCTATAGACATGAAGTCATGTGACCGTGGTGGAGTTCCTCTATAGACATGAAGTCATGTGACCGTGGTGGAGTTCCTCTATAGACATGAAGTCATGTGACCGTGGTGGAGTTCCTCTATAGACATGAAGTCATGTGACCGTGATGGAGTTCCTCTATAGACATGAAGTCATGTGACCGTGGTGCACAAAGAAAACAGGGAGACATTCACGTTCTTCAGTAAATTATGTTTTTATTGATCTTCACCACACTTGTTCCCTTTTTTTGACAATAAATCTGTTTTCTATTTTATAAGCATTTAAAGAGCGATAAAGAGAATATTGCACTTAAAAACGAGAGATGAAAGTAGAACCGTGAAGCAGAAAGAAGAACCCGACGTTCTTAACTTAAGCCTCCTCAGAACCGCAGCGGCTTCCTAAATATACATCTTTTTTAAAATAGCACTTCTATGTTAAGTCTTTTTTTTTTTTTTCTTCAGCTATTACAATACAGGAGAACTAAAAAATAAAGTAAAAATAAAAGGTACACATGCACATACAAGCAGGTTTACTGAGAACCAAACAGTCTTTATTCGTGATGATTTGTTTCACAGATATTTATATTTGTATTTTTGTTTTATTTGTTGTTTTTGTTGCACGATACGAAAACGCAGCGGTTATTTATGTGAGTGTTGAGCTCCAAAAAGAGAGTGAACAATATGAAAGTCCTCATATCGATACAAATGTTTTGACGTGAGTGTCTGGCAGTCTGGGTTTTAAGTGGTCTGCTCACGGTGAGTTGTTCTTCCGGTGGTGTATTAAACATTATTAAACATTATTAAATATTATTAAATAGGAATGCAGCGAGCCGGTTTTACAGGAACGGCGCGACTCGACATCTTTTCCGTTTTTCGTTTCGAGGTCGAGATCGTTTGAGTCGAGATGCGTCGCCGTCGTCGGGACCGATGCGCGGTAACCAAGGCAACCAGGAGATTGAAAGTCCTCCACGGAGAACGTAAAGGTAAATCTGCATCTTTCACATTCGAATCGACCGGCTCCTCGCAGCCCTCTTGCTTTTGTTGTTGTTGTTGTTGTTGTTGTTTTTATATGTACATGCAGTCGGTGGTGCATGCGTTGAGGGAGTAAAATATCGTACAGAGGAATATCGTGAGTTCTTTTATTGTTTTTATTGTTTCACTGCGGATCATTAAAATAGTAACCCTGGTGTCGTTTGTTGGTTTTGTTTTGTTTACAATATATATATTTAGCAAATCATATTTTTAAATGTAAGCGGATGAAAAACCGCGCAGCTGTAATTGTACGTTGTTCTTCTTCGATGTTGCTAAATTTAATTCTTTGCACGACGGTCACCGTGTGTGCTTACTCCGAGCGGCGGCTCCAGGAAAAATCTAAAAAAAACTCTGAAATACTCGAGTTTAAAAGTTTAAAAGTGCCATATTTTGTGTCCGCTCAATATGTACAACAAACTTTTTTTTTTTGTGCACTGGCGTTGTCACCCGCCGAGAACTCGCACAACAACAACAACGGAGGAGACCGAGAACCTCTCCGGACCGCAAGTACGGCCTCCCAAAAAAAAAAAAGAAGAAAGAACCCATTTCCCGTTCCGGCACAGCGGGACAGAAAGGCACGAGTGGGTCACCGTCCAACCGCTCCACCCAGAAAGAAACACGACTCTCCGCCTCGCGTAATACATTCTACGTTCTACGTTCTACGTTCTACGTTCTACGTTCTTCAACGCGGCGTTTTTGTACAAAGATCTTTTGAGACCGACGTGAGGTTTCGTCCACTTCGGGTGCTGTTGAGGATTTATTTATATATATATATATATATATATATATATATATATATATATATATATATATATATAAACGAGGCGGAATCCAAAAGATCGGGAGGGATGATTATTTTTGTTGTTGTTGTTGTTGTTACCGGAATCGCCGCCTTCGGTTCTCTTGACTGGAAAAAATACATCGAAGATCACAGAAAACGATTATATATCCGTCGAACAATTGATTTTCACTTTGAGATAACCGTAGAAATATCACGACTCACGACGAAGACAGATTTCTTGCCTATTCTACGGCACACGTATGTTTTTAGTCGGAGGCACAAAGTTCAACACGAGGCGCCGTCGTTGTTTTGGGAAGAAAGACAGAAAGACGAGGAGCGTTCGGTAAAGCCGGTCACGACGAGCCCGTCACGGTGATCGGAAAAAAACGTATTCGATTTGTTTGGGGTTCAGCGGAAGAAAAAAATAACTTTTTAAGTGAGAAAACTTGTGCTCTGATTTTGGGCCCAAAGACGAGCAACCAAAACATTAATTTCATATTTTTTTGGGGGGGGGAAACATGAAATTTGTTTCCGTCTCACGTGAGGGAATTAAAAAGGACTGAGAAATAATAATGTGGTGGAAGTCGTGGTGCTATAAGTGATGATAGCCACGACGAGCTTATGAATAAATACAAATCCAGAAAACAATAGACAACAATCCAGGTTTGTTTCTGTCGTAATTAAAAACACAGAGGGAGGGGACGAGGGGACGAGGGAACGAGGGAACGAGGGGACGAGGGCGTCCTAGAACTCGATCTTGCAGGCGGGGAAGGACTCGTCCTGCATGACGACGGTGCTGCTGGAGGCCAAGACCATGATGTTGAGCTCCTGCTGCCTCTCGTGGGTCTGCTGGTACCAGTCACGGGTCACCTCCGTGTCGTGGGTCGGGATCAGTGTCACCTGAGCGGGCAAGACGAGAGGTCAGGAAATGTCACGGGGTGAGAGGGGGGGAGAGGGTAAGGAGGTGAGAGGGTGAGGAGGTGAGGCGGTGATGGGGAGAGAGGGTGATGGGGTGAGAGGGTGATGGGGTGAGAGGGTGATGGGGAGAGAGGGTGAGAGGGAGAGGGTGATAGGGAGAGAGGGTGATGGGGTGAGAGGGTGATGAAGTGAGAGGGAGAGAGGGTGATGGGGTGAGAGGGTGAGAGGTTGCACACTTCTCCCTTTTACAAGACTAAACCTTAACAACTAATGTTGAATGTGAAGTGTGTTCTTGGTCTTTCTTAGAGATCCTTTTCTTCCCATTGGTGGATTATTTGTAAATAAGCAGGTCGTCGACCCGCGCCCTCCAAACCGTTACCTGTAGGTTCGATCCCCACTGAGCTTTGCCGTCCAGCAGCGCGTCCAGGACTCCTCGGCCGGGTTCGCCGCTCGCCGCGTCGTTCCCGCTCACCACGTAGTACGCGGAGCGAACGCGCTTGAAGAACTCTTGGTCCACGTTCTTGGCGTTGCAGTGGTTGGGAATGTAGGCCAAGTCCACATAAATGGGAAGGCCGGGAGCAACTGCAGAGCCGGTCTTCTGAGATCCTGGTTGGGAGAACCAAACCAATGCATGTCAGATGGATTTACATATTTTACATACTTTGTTTTTAGTGTCTGACAATGCATCATTATCTTGTCTCTAGTCTGAATGATGGTTCCACTCATATTAATATTCTCTCTTTTATTGTTTCTCCATGCTTGTAAAAGCTAAACGATGCATAACTTTGGAACTTAAATTGTATATTATGTTCAGATGATGAAAAATAGCCTCTTGGCTAACTCACAGGAATGTTTTATTAATGTACCAAATAAACCCGAATCATTAAAAAAATGTCCAAATTATTTTTGTTTTGTAGAATTATCAAATTATTCTTTCGGCATTATATTTTTCTCACCTGAACTGCTCTTGACACCGTTGGTCAGCGTCTTGCCGGGGTTGTAGCTCGACCTGGAGAGGTCGTCGTCTTTGGAGCCCTGTCCGTCCGACATGCGAGACATGCGAGAGCTCTTGTCGGCCTCCTTCTTCTTCAGCGAGGCGCTGCGAGGAGACGGCATCTGTTTGACGGGCATGGGCGACCTCTTGCGCCTGGCCGGGGACGCCGATTTGGTTTTCCCCGAAGTCTTCTTTAAGCCCTTGGCTTTTGGCTCCTTCTTCACTATGCCGTTATCCAGAGCATCAGGGTCCACCATGCAAACGTCTGGGCGTGGGGGTTGAGGGTAGGGGTCCATGAGGGGAGCGGGAGGAGGGTCGTTGCTCCTCTTAGAGGAATGATGGCTTCCTCCTCCCGTGGCAGATAATTTATCAATGGGCATGTAGTCTGCGTCCTCGTCTGAGTCCATGTTGCCTTCGCCGGTGGCCGAAGGGTACTCCTCGGTGCCTGGAGGGACATCGGAGTCTGACTGAGAGCCTAAAGACTCGCTGACGGAGGTGGGCGGTGTGTCCTCCGTGGCCAGAACCAGCCCTGCCGACATACCGCCGGCTAACTGCAGAGAGCCGCTGGGGTGATGGGGCAGCTTGTGAGCCCTCGTCTTGGCCGACAGATCGTGTCCATCGGCCTCTTGCGATTGATCGCTTCTGCGTTCACGCTCCTCATCGTCCTCGTCGCTGGACAACTGCCGCATGCACGGGTTGATGAAGGATGGCGAGAGGTCCTGTTTGGGCTGCCTGCTCTCGGAGGAGGAATACCCAGGAGAGCTGCGACTGGCGTAAGAGGAGGTGGCTCCCATGGGCACATCGCCGGCAAGATCCGGATCGCTGTCGTCGTCATCGTCGTCGTCCTGCCCTCCTCGGCTGCACTCCTCGGCGTAGAACGGAGAGCGAAACGGCTGATCGGTTGAGGAGAGGGACAGCGGGCGGGCCGGGTGCTCTGGCTCCATCTCGCACTCCTCTTCGAACTCGTCATCGTGACGGTAGTGGGGAGGGGAGTCTCCGGGCACCATCCCTATCTGGGTCTTTGACATCTCCCACTCGAAAGAGCTCCTATAAGCTGCTCCCTCTCTGGGCTCCTCCTTGGGCGGGCCTGAAGACAAACCGCCGGCTGCTGCACCAGCAGCCGCACCAGCAGGGATTGAGGCGGCGCTTGCGTTGACCTCCGTGGGGCCGTTGATGGTGTCCTGCTTGTTGGCCTGGAGAGGTGAGGGCATGTAGGAGCCGAGAACATTGGGGAGACCACCTTCTGTCTTTTCACAGGCCGCTGGAGCAACGGGCTTGTCAGAAAATGAGAGGCTACCAGCCAGGCCGCCGGAAGGCGACCTCCGAGTCATCTCACGCATGTAAGCCTCCTCATCCTCTTCCTCGCTACTGTCCGTCTCCTCAAAGTAATGCTTGCCTTCTATGTCAGGGCGCGGTGATGAAGTGACACCAAACAGGGCGGCACTGGATGCCTCTTTGTCTTTGGAGATATCTGAATGTTGAGCAAACGGTCCTGCTGAGGCCCCATACCCAACAGCCGTGTCCAGCTTGGACCTTTCAGACCATTCAGGCTTATAGAAGCAGTCCGATTGAGGGCCTTTGTCCGTAACTCCACCCAATAAGGTTGTATGCTCCTTCTTGTCATCGGCAAAGGCAGTGGACGAGAGTGAGGGGAAGGACTTGACCTCCTCGAATGGGCTTTGGGGTGAGAAACGAGCTAAGCTGGAGGTGGACTCGGCCGCGGTTGTAGCTGCGATCTGTTTCTCAGACACTTCCAGATAGTCGTCTTTGGCGCCGCCAGAGAAGGAAGGGTCCATGACCAGTGAGTGTTCATCTTTAAAGGAGGAGTACTCAAAGAGAGGCTCGGCGGACGTCCCCAGCTCCTCTCCGAACTGACGACTGGTGGAGAGGGAGCCCGAGGTGGAGGAGGAGTAGCTATAGGCCGAAGAAGAGGAGTACCCAGGGGCAGCGGTGGTCGTGTACTGAAAGCTTGTGTCCAGTGATGACTTACTCAGAAGGTCTGGTGTTTTCTGTTTCTCAGAATCAGCATCGGCTTTTTGATTCTGGTAATAACTGTCCTCTGTTGATTTCAAAGTGAAATCCTCTTTACCTTTATCTGTGGTCTGATTTGATAAAAACAAGTCTTTCTCACCACTCCCATACGAGTACTCAAACCCTGAGGAGTAGCCAGAGAAAGCCGTAGCTCCTAAATCTGTTGGCTTTCCAGCGAGGGATGAAGAGTCAGTCTTTGCTTCGTGTTCAGTCTTTGCGAGTGAGCTGGAGCTGCTTGGCATCCCCTGGCCGTATCCAGCCATAAATTCAGGCCTCTTTGAGCAAAACATTTCACTGATTGGACTTTTTACTTCCTTCTCTGACTTCTCTTTGGCGCCTTTCTCCATATCAGAATCAACCGCAACCCCGTCGTCGTCTTCGTCCTCCTCCTCATCTTCGTCTTCCTCGTCATCATCGTCTTCATCGACGACATCGTCATCATAGTCCTCCTCATCCCTTGCTGTCAGTTTTCGCATGTCTACCTCCAAACACCCTCCCTTCTCACCGTAGCCTGCGGTAATGTCGTCAAACGGTGTCATCGAGGAGTACTTCTGGGGCTTCGTGCCGTCAGTCTGGCTTTTAAAAGAATCGTCTCTTTCTGGCGACAGAGAAGTGGACGAGGCCTCGGGTCTATCAGCCACTGAAGGGAATCGGCTACCTGTGTCGTATCCGAATGCCTCCTCTTTTTGGACATCTTCAAATGGAGGGGTAGCAGAAGTGCTCTTTGAGTCGAGCCACGGTGAGGCGGAGGACTCTTTTCCATAAGAGACGGTAGATCCCTCCTTCTCTGACATCTTGTCCATGGTTGTTACCGGAGCCAGGGGAGGCTCTAGTTTCTGCGAATCCACTTCATCTTTTGCAGAGTCCTTCTCCACTTTATCGAAAGACTCCTGACGATACGAATCGGAGTCCACTGAGCCGTATATGTCACTGTAAGAGAATGTTTTGCCATGAACATAGGGCGTGTCCTGTCTTATATACAATGCCTTTTCCTTGCTTTCCTTCTCCGGATAATTGTAGAGGCTGAAATGAACACTTTTATCTTGCTCCTTTAAAGCGGCATCTATTTCCTCTGCGCTTTCTTTTTCTGAGTCTACTTTACTTTGTTCTGTTGAGAAGGGCTTATGGGAGCCTTCCCCACTTTGGAAATCATCATCTTGTTCATCTTCATCCGAGTAAATCTCTTCAGATTGCGGTTTCTCTGTGCTGGAAAACACCTCCGTCTTGTCCGAGCTCTTGACTTCTGTTTCTATCTTGGCAGATTTTGCCTCAGAGGCGAAGTCGTCGTCCAAGAAGCAACCTTCTTTTGCCTCCATAAGCTTGGCCTTAACAGTGGGCTGTAGATCCTTTTTGGTGTAAGAGTCATCTTCCTCCTCGTTGTCTTCACTGGATTCTTCGGACTCTTCAGACGCTGTCTTGTCACAGATAAAGGCCGTACTGTCTGAGACATTGGCTGATTTATCGGCTTCATCTTTGTCTTCTATCTTAAAGGGTTTCTCTTCTGTTGGAGAGTAGCCACTGCTTGTAGGGACAGACTGTGTGGGTGAGGCCAGTTTCATGGTGCTATCATCTGGACTTAGACATCTTTCCTCACTCTCCTGCCTGAAGTGGAACTCTTCTAACTTAGGGGAGAAAGGCGAAGGGGGTGAAATAGGCTTTATATCGGTCTTAAAACCCTCTGAGCTAAAGAGAGACTGGTTTTCTTTGACAGCCTGTGTGGGAGAGTACTGCAAGGTAGAAAAGAGAGGAGGAGGAGAAAAGGTGGCAGAGGGTGATTTCTGCTTCTCCTGGAGCATCATGAAGGCTGCTTGTTCGTAGCCCTCTTGCAGTTTACCCAGAGGGATGTCGACGTTAGGAGTCTGGTCCTCGTCCTCGTCCTCCTCGTCCTCGTCTTCTTCGTGCACCGATTTGATCTTTGCATCACCCTCCAGCTCAGGAATGTTGGGCTGGTACTCATCAGAGGAGGGAGACTTGAAGCCCTTGTCGTCCTCCAGAGAAGAAGTGGGCGAAATGGTTCCCGCTGAGTGGAGATAGTCCTTCCCCTGGCCGGCCTCGGCCCGTGAGGGAATACTGTTGATGGTGTCCAGCATCAGAGAGTTCTTCCCAGCCTCCTCGGTCTGAGGCGCCGTCACAGAGGCTATCGACTGGTCCTCGGCTACAGACGTGGCAAAGGACGACAGTTTGTCATATTCTGTGATGGAAGTCGCCGAGGAGATGTGCTCCTCCTCTGCAAGAGGAGCGGCGAGGATGGTGGGGTAATGTGCAAGTTCATGCTCGTGACCTCCCATGAAGGCTCTGGGTTTGACGTCGGACAGGCCGGGGCACTTCATCTCTTTTATACCGTGCATGGAGTCAAAGGTACCAGGGACGTCGGGGACAGAGACTTCGTAGGAGCCCACATCGTAGTGCAGCTGTGGGATCCTATCTTCCGGTTCCTCGTGGATCTCCTCATCAGAGATGGTCTGTTCGGTCTCGGAGTAGCCGGGGATGGTTTCGTCTTGGATGAAGGAGAACTGCTCCGAGGCGGAGGCTGCTGCTTGCCCACACGGGGCTGTGGTTGACGGAGGTTTTGGGTCAGCCGGCTTGTCGTCCCATTCCTTTCCAGTTTTCTCCCTTTTCGCCTCCTCTGTTTTATATTTCAGGAACTCGTCGTCTTCTGTTCCTTCAAGGTCAGCTTTTTCAATGACGTCACCCTCCTCCTCTGAGCTTTCGCTCTTCTTCGATCTGTCTCTTACGTCGTCCTTTGCAAGGTATTTGTCATATTTCTCCATTTTCTCCTCTTCGTACTTCTTGTCGAAGTCATCGCTTGGTTCCCTCTTCTCAGCGGCTGCGACTCGCAATGCAGCGTCTTTGTCTTTGTCGTCTTTTATCGGTTCGACAGGGGTTTTGGGCGAAGCTGATTTTGCATCAGTAGCTGGTGATGTGACTTTCTCATCATTGAAAACTAAAGACGGGACTTTGGTTTCTGTGTGCAGTGACTGACCAAACATCACGTCATTCTGGATTGGCTCAGTCTTCACTTTGGACCGCTCTTCTTGTTTCAGAGCCTCAAAGTCCTCAGTGAGGTCCTCTGGGGAGGACACGATGGACCTGTCAGCCAAAGCTGCTGCTGCGATCTCCTCTGGGATGTTCTTCGGGACTGGCTTTTTCTCAAGCGCTTCCTCTTTCACGGCTTTGTTTTTGTCCGTCTTCGGCTTAGCCTGAGTCTTCGCCTTATGCAGAGTTTTTCTCACTTCAGGGGTGAGTGGCTTCAGGTCAGGTTTAGTGATTTTCCTCAGCTCCGGTTTACTCGGGTCCTTCTTTTTATCCTCCCTGGCTTTACTTTCCTTTTTCTCTTCTTTTCTTATATTGTCATCCTTCTTTACTTCACGTTTCTCTTTCTTGATTTCTTTTTTCTCTTTGTCTTTCTTTTCATCCATCTTGGACACCTTCTCATTCTTGGCACTTTTTTCCTTGGGTATTTTCTTTTTCTCTGTCTTGGCTGCCACAGGGGCCACCTCAATGTTTTTCTGTTGCTTGGTGGCTTTTAGACTTTTGAATTTCTTCTCTTCCTTCTTTTCCACCTTATTCTCTTTAGTGATTTCACTCTTGGACTCTTCCTCCTGCCCACCGGCTTCTTTCTTTGTGGTTTTAGAGTGAGGTTTCGGTGAAGACTTGAGACTCTCTTTGCTGTCAGTTCTTGATCTCATTTTTGTTGTTTTGATAATGGGAGGAGGTGCGCCGGAAGACATTTCTTTTTGGGTAGCCACAGGGTATCGCAGGAAGTCGAGGTGTTTCAGTTTCTCAAGGCCCTCGAAGATTTTATTTTGCGGTGCATTTCCAGGGAAGAGCACCCTAACTATCTTTTCTGTTGGACGGTGAGGAATCCATACAATAAGAGCGGTAACTGATGTCAAATAGGGCACCGATATTTCTCCTTCTTTTCCATTGGCCATCGTAATCCCTGTCTTGGCTTTGCTGTTCCCAGCCCATTTCTGCATTAGAAACTGCATCTCTTTGCTCTCCTTTACAGGGTTTAAGACGTACATGTCTAACTTTCCCACACCAAGTTTGTGGAATAGTGTAATGGGTTCAATAGTGTTGCTGACCACCCTGTGAAGAGGCTCCGGTGTGATACCGAGCTTGTTGAGGTACTGCAAGGTAAGAGAAGCTTCCTCAATGCTGCGCTTCACTTTCATCGTGGACTCAGGCATTCGAAGCTTCTCTGGGATGTTAAAAAACACAATCCCGAGCTCAGGAGAGATCAGGCTACTGGATCCACTTCCTTGGTTGCGCACCTCTTCTTGCTCCGCAATCTTCCTCTGGAACAACCCATTGATGCCTGGGAGGTTGTCTGCACCGATGTGGGTGAGCAGAACGGAGTCGATCCTGTCCAGGTGGCGAACCAGCTTCCAAAAGCAAGACTTCCGATCGGACCCTCCATCCACCAGGATGTTGAATCCGTTGACGGCGAACAGAGCGGAGTCCCCCCGGCCGCCGGGGAAGATGTAGCAGCAGGGTTTGGACAGCTTCAGAAAACCTCCAGAGGTCGGGGGCTCCAGGAGGTCAAAGGACGACGGCACATCGACCGTCTCCGAGACGTACTCAGTGAACTCCGTGACTCCGTCCATCTCAGGCAGGTGAGGTTCGGGATTCAGGCGGTATTCCAGAAAACTTTGAAATGACTGCTGCTCCTGGCTTTGGCCAAGGGAGCTCCAGCCCCCGTCTCCCTGACAGGAAACTGTGAGCCTGGATGGCTTCTCTGAAGAGGCCTTGGACAGGATTTCAATCACCTGGGAACACAGTAACAGTTTAAAAAAAAATAGCTTGAATAATGTGTCCACGTAAACTTTATAAACATCTGATCATTCTGCTTACTTGAGGGTTGGAGACGATGTCGGAGAAGTGCTGCCAGGTGAAGGCTCCAGCTTGCAGTAGGATGTCGCCTCCCTGCTCGGAGCTCTGGCCGCTCAGTATCAGCAACTTATTCCCGGCAGAGTCAGTGATTAGAGAGCGAATCTGGGTAAAGTACAGAGCAACCAACTGTAACAACTGCGAACATTGATGCTTTGTCATCCAAATCAGAACAAAAATGTCAAATGTCGGCTCCTGTACTCTTTATTTTTTTGTAGGATCCAAGCAATCAATTTAGTTGGTTTGCACAATGCTTCCCCAAAGAACAAAGTCCACATCATCTCACATGTACCATGACAGCCTCTTCAAAATAACACATTTCAGAATGTTTATTATTTAAATTTCACCAGCAGTCAAAAGGCAAAACTAACAACTGTCTAGTTTCTTCTAACACTGACAGTCAAATGTGAGGCGTCTGAGTGGGTTTATTTATATCACAAGGAAGTGTCAGCGTCTCACACTGAGTGTTTTCCCTCTTAATCAACTGAGTGACGATCACCAGCAGGAGAGACATGGACCTCCCATTGGGGCCGAATGGTGAACTGTAATAATAGTGGCCCTCGTCTGTGTTGTCCGGGTGTGACTCACCTCGGAGGCAGCAGTCTCCTCGGATGGGTTCACCAGCACCACTGTCTCGAGGACATCACTCTGATACTGGAGAATCCGTTGACCTGCAGGAAACACGGATAATAAAAGAATGAATACACCACGGTCGAATGGCGGGCCTTCTTCTGACGGGGGGATTAACATCCACAGTTTACTCAGCGTTTAGCTTTAATAAAGAGCTCGAACGGGCCAATACTGAATATATATGACACTGTGAGAGAGTGTTGAGGAAATAAAATAGTGTTCTTAGATCTAAAGAAGGAGTCTGTGAGGTTGTACTTGTGAGCTAAATGCTAGTGTGACTACAATGTTAACGCTAACATGCTAAATGTTTAGCAGGAATAGCGTTAGCATTCTAGCAGTTGATAATTAGCTCTATCTAACACACTACAGCGGAGGCCCAATGTCATTAGTTTTGTAGATATTTGGATTATTAACAGAATGTTTTAGACAAATTGAATGGTACTCATAGAAATGGCCGCCGCTGTGCCCATCATGCTACATTGATTTCAATGGGAATGTCCCATCATCTACTACTGTTGTATTTCTAAAGACAGAACTCTTCACAAGCTGATATAGAATATATAAAATAATGTCAGACAGTGTGGAATAAATTAAATTTCTGAAAAAGAGAAGAGTCTGAGATGTTTTACTTTGGCACAGCACAGAGCTAAACGCTAGCGTCCGCTCACTAACATGATCCTGTTGATAGCGTTAGCATGCTAATGTTCACCATCTTACGTTAGCGTTTTAGCGTTCCAACATATTTGCTATCTCGTACTTTCACAGTACAACTCGGGCTGAATGTAATTAGATTTTGCAGGTTTTTGGATGATGCAAAATTGAACGACCGACACAAAGAGAATGGCCGCCACTCTTCCCACGGCACGCTCCACGTCCATTCTGCTACTTTCATATGCTTCTGTGAATGTGACGTGACGTAAACCGAGCCGCTGGTTTAAAGGTTAAACTACGACAACGTCTCGCATTACGAAAAAGAACCGAACTACCGGCGACGTTTACTGACAAAACAACACCCTCCATGTCTTCCAGCATCCGTCACAATCACTCTGCACATGTGGCCGTGCACAAGCATCCTCAACCCCGCCTCCTCTCCTTGCTCACTTGCTCACTTGCCATCTCGTTTTCTCGAGTGGCCTTTTTATAAAGCCCCCCTCCCCGACGAGTTTAATCCTAGAAATACGTTCTTTTCACACACAGTCACAACAATAATTAAAAAAAAGAAAGAGCCATAAGCCTCCTTGGCAGTTGCTATGGGGACGCTTCTCCGGCTGTCGCTGCTAGCTGAGTTACACTGACCCAGTCTTGGCTGAGGGAGACGCATTGCAGCATTTCTGAGAGGGAGGGGATGCCAGTGCTGCATGAGAGCATGCACGCAACACCGCGTAGTACAGGAGGTGAAGGCGAGTGCCAGAGCAGCAGCAGCTTTATAAGCAGCTTCATCACGGAGGATCTATATTTAGCATGACAGATGTTGCCGTCCTCTTCCTCCGGCTTTAAAAAAAAAAGTAAAAAATGAAGAGTGAAGGAGCTGTCAGAGTGTGTTTGTGTCTCCTTCTTCTGGAAGAGGAGGCAACAATCGTTTTAAACGTTCTTCTCGGTACGTTAGCAAAGATTTAGTCGTTGCTGGTCAAGTGCTCGGTGCTCCTGTGTGTTAAAGGTGAAACACTGAGCTCCATGTTTCTGCACTTTATTAGTCAAATTGATCTCTAATCACTGGGGGAGGGTGTTCCTGCCAGCTGATTGGCTCCCGGTGATTGCGGACCAGTGGCAGCTGCGTTCAGGCCCAGTCGGCAGAAAAAACGGTGAAAAGCTGTATTTCATGAATATTTCCATGAATTTAGATTTTTAAATAGCCTGTCAACACCCATCTTTTAAAGGAGGGTTCACTTAAATGAAAACAAAATGGACTAATGCTTGAATGTGATTCATCTACAAGGATGTATTACTTTGTTGGACTTCCAGGCTGCTTTGAAGGAAGCGAGACGGCTTGTTTTCAAGATCACAGTTGTGTCGTGCGCTGGTTATACACAGTTGAAACTCAGTTACCATGGTATTTATTCATGGTATTCAGTGGTTCCCGACCCCACACTCACAGAGGTCGCATGATAACATCTGAATGGTTGTTAATTAATTAACAGAAAGAAGAAACAAACAAACAAATAGAGAGATGAAAAGAAACTAATGTAAAATATTTTAATTAAACGATAGCACTGATATAATTGATCACGGTTAAACAGTAGAACGTGAGTAAAATAACATTTTAGTTTAACAAAAATGTCTGACCCCACAATGCATTGCTTCTGCGTGCCTTGAGATCGTCTGTCATTCCAGTGAAATGTTGAGCTGGATGTCTTAAAGCTGCATTCTCTCTAGTGACCACCAGGGGGCGGCTCCTCTGGTTGTATAGAAGTCTATGCTTCATGTGTTAAGGCTGCATTCTCTCTCCTGACCACCAGGGGGCGACTCCTCTGGTTGTATAGAAGTCTATGCTTCATGTGTTAAAGCTGCATTCTCTCTAGTGACCACCAGGGGGCGGCTCCTCTGGTTGTATAGAAGTCTATGCTTCATGTGTTAAGGCTGCATTCTCTCTCCTGACCACCAGGGGGTGACTCCTCTGGTTGTATAGAAGTCTATGCTTCATGTGTTAAAGCTGCATTCTCTCTCCTGACCACCAGGGGGCGACTCCTGGTTGTATAGAAGTCTATGCTTCATGTGTTAAGGCTGCATTCTCTCTCCTGACCACCAGGGGGCGACTCCTCTGGTTGTATAGAAGTCTATGCTTCATGTGTTAAAGCTGCATTCTCTCTCCTGACCACCAGGGGGCGACTCCTCTGGTTGTATAGAAGTCTATATAAATGACTCTACTTCTCTTGATTTATTCCCTCAGTAAACATTGTAAACATTAGTTTTTGGTCTCAATCTCTAGTCTCAAGTCTTCTTCAATACAGCGTGATGTTCATTTAGTCAATTATGGTCATTTACAGTCAAACAGACGACGTCACTTCTATTCACTGGTCGCAAGAAAAGATCAAGATAACTACGGCCAAAACGCTTCGAAACATCCGTCCTCAAACCCCGACGGTGACGTCGTCATGACGACTGCGTCCTCCTCTTGTCTCCGTTCTGCGATGGAGACAACATGCCGCCGCTCCGGCCCTCTTAATATAAACGCTCCGCCCGTCTGGGAAGCGCCTCGTTCCTCTTCCTCCTGTCCGGGGGACAATCTGCTGGAGAGCCTCTTCACATCATTCAGGCTGTTATCATGGAAACCAGCAGCGCCGCCCGGGCCTCTGACGGGAGATTAACTGAAGGGAGGATGGATGCCAGTACAATGGTGGAGGGGTGAAGCGACTCCAGCAACGCACACATGAGATTATGGCCTGTGCATCAGAGCTGGACAGTTGATAACAACTAGGTATGATGGGGGAGGGGGGAGGGGGGGGGGGATGGCTTTTGTCTGTATGGATGCAATCGAACACGCTGTGCTGTCTGTCGCCCTGCAGAGCCTCGAGATCCAATTACTTTGAGCTCAATCGGTAGAAGATCGGCTTTTAATGCCAATTCAGCAAATACTGCACATCTTTCTTTTCTATTTTTTTTTTTTAAAGACAGAAGTCCATATATACCGTGCGATGAGTTGATAACGTCGAAGATATCGGCGACAAGAGTCGATAACGTAAAAGAACTCGGAAGAAATTCTTTTTTTTTTTTATACGCGTGTATATAATAACCGTATTTTTCATTCATTTCTTTTCTTTTTTTTGTGTCTGTTTTTTGTAATGTCGGGGAGCTTAATTAATTTTCAATGACACAACTGTCCTGTCCGCCCTGTCACTGCATCCCAAAATGAAGGCGGGGCCATTACCTTGACCTGGCTTCAAGCAATGCCTCAACGATCATTGAAAAGTCTGATTGCGACAAGCCTCTTTTTTATTAATGCACTTCACTCACCACAAACTCTCTGAACATCGACAAATAACTGTCACTGTAACTGTGAATTTGCCTTTTTTTCTGGCAATGAGGCTCATTTGCAAAGAAATGGGACAATTATGTGCAAAAACATCCTCATAATATGTCATTTCAACGGCACCGGGACGCATTTCACCCTTTGCGGGTGCTTTGAGGATCACACGGTGTCTTTTTTTTGTCTCATTTGTGCAGGTTTAGCGTCTGATATCCAACACACAGCACTCCTCCGGAGGTAAATGCTCAGCTTTCCTTCTGTTTTTAGCTGGTGGTGGAAGAAGAAAAAGATTCCTTCTACGCAGGAACATCCAAGAGAGATGTCGGAAAAAAACGAGTGGGCGTTTCATAGCGGTAAGGGGTAACTGGAGCCCACACATCCGCGCCTCCAGTGCATGATGGGAAGTGGCTTGCAGCCGCTATACCCGAGGCCGAGAGAGATGTCAGCTGTGACTTTTGTGTTTATTGAGGGACAGTCGACCGTGGACACCAGACATGTCGCTCTGCGTGACTCCAAACGTGGCCCGAGGCTGAATCCATCGTTCTCGAAAGACGAAGCTCCGGACTCGTACAGACGGGTTCTTTCGGTGAGAAACGTGAACTCTAAATACTCAACAGATATTGTTAGAGCAACACAGTCGAGATAATAAAGTCTATCTGCTCGTTGGGTTTCCAGCTTTTGTTTTTATAACCCGTAAGCTCGTTAATTTTGATAAATGATACCTTTTCTTTTTGTGAGTTGCCCTCTTTATGACCTCATCAGAGTCATCCAGGGGGTAATTAGTCACAGCGGGGGAAAGCTGAATGGGAACATGATGAGTGGGGTTATTGGCAGGCCGCGCTGTCGTTATTACCGCGTGAAAACTGGCATTAATCACTGTGTGTTAGAGAGTCACTCTCACGCAGTCAGATATGGCCAATTTAGGGTGTTTACTTTATTTAAATGCAAACAATTGACAATTTGCACATATTGCAAACATGGAACCACAGAGTTCAATATCTACTCTCTTTTAGCTCTGTTTTTGGTCTCCACCAACTCCTGAGGGAAATATCTGCCGCTCTAGCTGCTAAATGCTCCACGATGTTCATCAACTAGTCTCTAACTCGTCTAAAGTTGATGAGTTAACCAGAAGGTTCAATTCCAACCAAAACAATCAGCTTAAAACCAGGCGGCAACCTCCGGTTCTGCCGAGTGAAGTAAATGCTTCATGTGTTAAAGCTGCATTCTCTCTCCTGACCACCAGGGGGCCACTCCTCTGGTTGTATAGAAGTCTATGCTTCATGTGTTAAAGCTGCATTCTCTCTCCTGACCACCAGGGGGTGACTCCTCTGGTTGTATAGAAGTCTATGCTTCATGTGTTAAAGCTGTATTCTCTCTCCTGACCACCAGGGGGCGACTCCTCTGGTTGTATAGAAGTCTATGCTTCATGTGTTAAAGCTGCATTCTCTCTCCTGACCACCAGGGGGCGACTCCTCTGGTTGTATAGAAGTACATGCTTCATGTGTTAAAGCTGCATTCTCTCTCCTGACCACCAGGGGCCGACTCCTCTGGTTGTATAGAAGTCTATGCTTCATGTGTTAAAGCTGCATTCTCTCTCCTGACCACCAGGGGGCAACTCCTCTGGTTGTATAGAAATCTATGCTTCATGTGTTAAAGCTGCATTCTCTCTCCTGACCACCAGGGGGCGACTCCTCTGGTTGTATAGAAATCTATGCTTCATGTGTTAAAGCTGCATTCTCTCTCCTGACCACCAGGGGGCGACTCCTCTGGTTGTATAGAAGTCTACGCTTCATGTGTTAAAGCTGCATTCTCTCTCCTGACCACCAGGGGGCGACTCCTCTGGTTGTATAGAAGTCTACGCTTCATGTGTTAAAGCTGCATTCTCTCTCCTGACCACCAGGGGGCGACTCCTCTGGTTGTATAGAAGTCTCTGCTTCTATGTCCTGGTTCATTAATTAACTTCCCGTGCATCAGGTTGTGCAGAACACATGAACTCGCTCGGGTCACCTGAGCTCTACTGTCGCTGCAGGAAATGAAACATTAAAGTGAATCATGACTCAAAAAATAAAAAACAGTGTATATTTCCTTGGAGGGACGTAACTGTGACAAGCAGGTGATTTGTACCAGCTGGATGTCAAACCAATGCAGCTTTCAGGTGAGTCTTAAGGGAAATAATTAAAGGGCTTCATCAGAGTCTCATAAAGGTCCCTAACTATAGCACGTATATATCATTTATTGAGGTATTAAATGAAGACGCATTACATTTGGGTTTTATATGCATGGTGTATGTATTGTCAAAGAAAGACCCTGTTTCAGATTAACTTTAGGAAAGCTGAAACAGCTTTATAGATGGACTGTAGACCACTAAACCACTGTTTATGTTGGACGTTGAAAGCGTGAGAAACACAGTGGATGCTCCACCAGTTCATCTGCTTTTAAATGCAGCGTTTCCTTATTTCCTAAGAGAACTGAAGGCCTTCTTGTTTCCGTAATGCAGCACCAGTCAGTCGGGAACGCCTCAATCCAAGCAGCACAAACGACTCTCTCACTCTGCCTCACCTCCCTGAGGCATCATGGGCGTTCAGAGAGCACAGTACAGGGTGGTGTGTGTGTGTGTGTGTGTGTGTGTGTGTGTGTGTGTGTGTGTGTGTGTGTTTGTGTGTGTGTGTGTAGGAGGAAGCAGGCCTGATGGTTGTGTGTTTGTCTCAATCGGAGAATCTAATGCAAAGAATCCGAAGTGATCTCATTCGGTCGGCTTTGGACGTCATTACATTACATTTCATGTCATTTAGCTGACGCTTTTATCCAAAGCAACTTACAATAAGTGCATTAAACCGTGAGTCCAAACTCAGAACAACATGTCACGTCATGAAACGAGGTCCTTCACAGCCTAATGCTAATAATGCTAATGCTGCTAATGCTACTGCTGCTGCTAATCCTGCTAATTCTACTGCTGCTAATCCTGCTAATGCTTTTGCTGCTAATGCTGCTGCTAATCCTGCTAATTCTACTGCTACTGCTAATCCTGCTACTGCTGCTGCTGCTGATGTTATTACCGCAAATGTTACTGCTGATGCTGCTAATGTTACTGCTAATGCTGCTGCTGCTAATCCTGCTAATGCTTTTGCTGCTAATGCTGCTGCTGCTGCTAATCCTTCTAATGCTGCTGCTGCTAATATTATTGCCGCAAATGTTGCTGCTGCTGCTGCTGCTAATGTTACTGCTAATGCTGCTGCTGCTAATGTTACTGCTAATGCTGCTGCTGCTAATGTTACTGCTAATTCTGCTGCTGCTAATGTTACTGCTAATGCTGCTGCTGCTAATGTTACTGCTAATGCTGCTGCTGCTAATGTTACTGCTAATGCTGCTGCTGCTAATGTTACTGCTAATGCTGCTGCTGCTAATGTTACTGCTAATTCTGCTACTGCTGCTGATAATATTACTGCTGCTGCTGATGCTAATGCTTAAGGCGACTCAAGGACATTTCAAAGACAGCTTCTTGTAACTCTAATAAACCCACCAGTTGGGTTGAGCAATTGATTTGATTAAATTGATGAAATTTTAGATTGTCAACTGAAAAAAAAAAGTGACTTCTTCTAAACGGCTTCTGGGCGCGGGAGCCCGTTTTTCAACCAGAAATGTCTAATTTCTGGTTCCAGTTGATGAAATGTGATTATTTATCTGCTTATCTTTGTCTGATGTGAGAATAAACTAAATATCTTTGGTCCGACTAAACAAATCATCCTTTTACTATTTGCTGACATTCAATAGACTGACTGATAAGTCAATAAAACAACCCATAGCTTAATCAATAATGAATATATAAGCGGTAGGAGCAGCCCTGGTTTTCAGATTGTTATTTTAGTCTGAACAGCAGAACAAAACTCAGTTCATTGTCTTAGAAAAAATGTAAATAAATAGAAAAACAGCTGGAACCAGTTTGGGCTTTTAAGAATCATTTAAATTATGATGTTCATTATTAAAAGGTTTGACAAGTTGATCCAAAAAAGAGAAAATACTTGACGATCAATGAATTGTTTCATCTAGAAAACGCACAGTAAAGTTTTCCGTAAGCATAAACAAACCGTCGCACGAGGACACAACATCATACTTCATCCTCGAGACGACATCTTATTAGATTTGGGGTTTTTTTTGTCGCTTTTTCCTTGTTTTAAAAGCTTCGAGACATCAAAGTGACGTCATTTTCTGTTCCGTGATCAGCCTCTACCAACTCATTCATCCACGTTGCTGCTGATTATTGATCAAAAACCTCTAAATATTTTGTGACAGCACCAATGCAATATCAGTATCTGACATTTTATGTACCGAACAATCTGTAAAAACAATAGATTCAAACAATCAAAACGTGTGAAATCAAATGAGAAATAAGATTCTCATTTGAACTAAAAGCCGTGAACGTTTTGGTTCGTGCTCGATGAATGAACCAAAACAACGACTCAATCGTCCCCTTTGTCATTGATCGCTTTAATCGATCGACTGAACGATTGATCGACCGACACACGAGTCGATCTTTGACTCGCGCGTTACATTTCATGGGAATGAAAACAGAAGCCTGCTCGTCGTCCTCCTCTATTTTTGGGACATTATTCAGATTAGTTTTGGTCTGGCCTGTTGCGTAACCCTAATCCAGCCGGCGGCTCCACAGGCTCAGCTGCTCGGCCTCCGGGTCACAAGTGATGCCTGGCTTCTTATTTTTTTATTTCTCACACCATTTATAAAAAAATCAGGTTACCCAAATCTACTCGACCGGATGGAGAGCACCGCTGACAAATGAACCTGCAGCATCGTCACTGTGACAGGAGAGAGGACCGAGGCCACAACTCAACACACCTGGATTACTTTGGGGGGGGGGGGGGGGGGGTGGGGGGGGGGGTTTGAGGGAAGGACCGGTGGCAATAATTAAATATGAAAATGTCGCGATGAAATCCATATATTTGAGATACACGATAACATCTTCAAGAAAATCTGATTATTTTTGCATTAAATACTCTCTTCATTTGTCAGGTATCTAATTCACACACAAGTGTGTACAAAACCATGTGGTTATTCGGGTTATATACGTTATGAAATATACCTTTTTTATCGGCCAGCCCTGTTTAACAACCAGAGGAGGAGTTTACATTCTACAATGGCATATTTAAAGCTGTATATATATATATATATACATATATATATATATATAATATAAATGCTGTGTATATATATATATACATATAATATATTATAATATATATATATATATATATATATATATATATATATATATATATATATATATATAGTCGTAAAAAAACTGAAACCATCCTCTATAAATCACATTTGCAGTGTTTTTCTGGAGGCTTAATCCCGCTGGGAGGAACCATGACTCAGGACCTCCTAAAAGCCTGTTTTACAGAACACCACAAAGTACATGATGTGTCTTAAATGCACCACATGCATATGTTTTTTATGCCGAGCTCCTCATATTGACATGTAAACAACCATATGCATAATAAGCCATAATGTTACTCACATCACACACACAGTGAGTCCACGGCTACTGTCGTGCAACACGAATCCTCCTATTAATATAAAAATGATTTTTCTGCGGTCAGATTGCTCCAGTGTGCACGCAGCGGGGCTGCAGATCGCCGCTGCGCCGTTACACAAGCAGCCTCCTCTCCGGTCCGGTGCTCCGCTGTCTCCGCCTGCTGTAACGTCCCCCTCCGGGCCCGAAAAAGAAGCGGGGTGTGAGGGTGTGTAAATCGAGAATAAGCGGTCCTTACCGTCCTTGGATGGAGCAGAGAAGAGAGGCGCTGCTGCTGCTGCGGCTGCGGCTGCGGCTGCTGTGGAGGATGAGGATGAGGAAGGCAGGGTCGGCCCTGGCGTGCGGCTCCACACCTACACTCTGCTGTCGTGCTGCGTTCAGGAGCAGCTCGGATAATCCCGTTGCGGGAGATCTAGCGGCATTCACGTGAATCGTGAAGCGTTTCTTCTGTTAAACCGTGAAAGTCGACCTCTTATGACGAGTCGATATCTGAGTGGGGATTCAACGAGTTCCCCCTGAACACACCGCTCAACAAACGAAGGCTAGAAACAACAAACAAACTAATCTCTAAATGTTTGTTTTTTAAAACACTTAACACTGCCAAGAATAACATTATGTGGGAGAAATGTTAACGCCTTTAGTTATTTAACGTTATTTTTTATTTTTATCATGTCAATCTCTGCTCCTTGCAAGCAGGCGGCCGGTTCTGAAAAGAGAAGACGATGCGAAACGGTCTTAAAACCTGCATTCTCTCTACTGACCACCAGGGGGAGACTCCTCTGGTTGTATAGAAGTCTATGCTTCATGTGTTAAACCTGCATTATCTCTCCTGACCACCAGGGGGCGACTCCTCTGGTTGTATAGAAGTCTATGCTTCATGTGTTAAAGCTGCATTCTCTCTACTGACCACCAGGGGGCGACTCCTCTGGTTGTATAGAAGTCTATGCTTCATGTGTTAAACCTGCATTATCTCTCCTGACCACCAGGGGGCGACTCCTCTGGTTGTATAGAAGTCTATGCTTCATGTGTTAAAGCTGCATTCTCTCTACTGACCACCAGGGGGAGACTCCTCTGGTTGTATAGAAGTCTATGCTTCATGTGTTAAAGCTGCATTCTCTCTACTGACCACCAGGGGGCGACTCCTCTGGTTGTATAGAAGTCTATATAAGTGGCTCTACTTCTCTTGATGTATTCCCTCAGTAAACATTGTAAACATGAGTTTATGGTTGTTATAAATAGATCAATTAGAGGTGGGTGCTGTACACATTTAGCGTTTCTAGACTAATAGAGTCCGATGCTTTCATTCAGCGGGTTGTCGGTGACTCAAAGCAGCTGCTGGCTGAGAGAGACCGACTAAAATAAACCGCTCTGCCACCAGAAACCATGACTCACAACATCGGACTAAGAGGTGGACGTCAGCGTTTTCAGTCAACAGCAGTCTAGACGTTCATCACGTTGCTCCTGAAATAACTTTTGTTTTGTTTTGGATCGCACAGAAAAAGGATTGGCTTTGATACAAGAATAGCTTTGTTTCTGGTTATAAAAAGGCGTTTGAGGAGAGCGTTGCCAGGTTATTAAAAACCATGTGAAGAAACTGAAGCGCTTCATTTGCACTCGATGGAAGCAGCATCGTCTCCTCTGGGCCGCGCCCCTTTTTCTCTCTTCTCTCCCATTGAATGTCTCAGATATTCCTCTTTCCTCCACCCATTACATCACTCTCAGCTCTCTTCCACATGGAAAGACAAATACACACACACACACTCACACACACACACACACACACACACAGCAGCAGTGTGTCAAGGTCACATATGTTTCTGTAAATGTTGTGTATATTTCCACCATGACGCTTTCAACTTGGGTGATTCCTCTGGTTGTATAGAAGTCTATGCTTCATGTGTTAAAGCTGCATTCTCTCTACTGACCACCAGGGGGCGACTCCTCTGGTTGTATAGAAGTCTATGCTTCATGTGTTAAAGCTGCATTCTCTCTACTGACCACCAGGGGGCGACTCCTCTGGTTGTATAGAAGTCTATGCTTCATGTGTTAAAGCTGCATTCTCTCTACTGACCACCAGGGGGCGACTCCTCTGGTTGTATAGAAGTCTATGCTTCATGTGTTAAAGCTGCATTCTCTCTCCTGACCACCAGGGGGCGACTCCTCTGGTTGTATAGAAGTCTTTAGAAAATGACTCTACTTCTCTCTTTATTCCCTCAATAAACATTGATGTATACGTGTATAATACATTTTTAAGCAGGGTATGCTTCAGGGCGGGGCTACAAGGTGATTGACAGGTGTTTTGTATGGGAGTTTTCCATGTTTTCAACTTCAACCCTTTCACTGTGTGTTTTCTACTTTATGAAAAGTTAATAATAAATTACAAATGTCAACGTTAGCTTGTACGAAGCTTTGGTGATCGCCAGTTTACCTGCAGATCAAATACCTGCAAAACTATTTCCATCCGTGTTAGCTGCACTTTGTGTTTAGTGATCATAAGCTAACATTAGCATGCTAATATGCTAAGCTAAGATGATGAACATCGTAAACCTGCTGAACATCAGTACGTTCGCAATATGAGCATTTCGAACACTTGTGCGTTAGCTTTAGCGTAAATTAAATAAGAGCATTCAAAAGGGACTCTGGTGCTCGGGAACACTCCCGCTTTAGTCCACAAGGAGCCGCCAAAATCAACACAAGGTTAAAGTTCTGCGTTGTAGTTTTAATCAGCAGTGACATGAAAATGAAAATGTTTTGCAGCCCCAATAAGATTAAATATTTTTGATTTACAGTAAGGATTACGTATCCAGTCCCCATCATGTTCATGTTTTATTAAATTAAATACAACACCACCAGTAACAGCCTCAACAAACACCTCCAGTCTCCAGGGGGGAGGGGCTTCGCTTCTCTATATAAACTACACATTATTAACTTGTTAAATTATTTACTGCACTCTTTCACCGGATGCTAACGAGTGTGTATTTGTCCTCCATCCGAAGGACATTGCGAGACGTCCCTCCAGGCTCTCTTCTTTCAGTTACAGCTCTTCTTTAGTGTGTGTGTGTGTGTGTGTGTGTGTGTGTGTGTGTGCACATGTACGGTCAGGGTCCAGATGAAAGACCCTCCTCCATGATGTACGGCCCCGCGACCGAGGACCCGAAGCGCGGATCAATAGCGGCCGCTGAATTATTAATGCGCGCACGTTCTCCTGAAACCGCGCCCCAGAACCCATGCTGGAAACAATTTATTTAGTCTTTTTTTTGTCGTCAGATGACGGACAACGTGGTCTCTGTGATCCGCCGTGCGTTCCATACCCACAAAAGGAAGAAAAAAAAAACAATCGCACGAGAGGAACTCAACGTTCTGTTGGGTTAGCATCTTTAGCTGAAATCCCCAAAAGAGGACCGGGGGGGGGCACTATGATTACTGTAGGTGTGTTTCATGGTGTGAAGCAGTCTTCGGACACAGGAACTACACCTGCTGACTCGTGAAGTGTCGGCCTCTATTACTCTGAATATTGTTTGCTCTGCTCTTTTTTTTGTCTCCCTGCCAGCATGTTGTGTGTATGTGAGGAGAATATATCAGCGGGATGTTATACCTGTGTGTGTGTGTGTGTGTGTGTGTGTGTGTGTGTGTGTGCGTGTCCTGTAACGAATACATCCATCTCCTACAGTGTTTAGGGATGCTAGGGGCGTGGCTCTAGGGGTGGAAATGGATCCCATTTTGAAAGCCCAGAGTGAAACATCTCAACGTCTGCCGGGTGGATTGGCGTTACGACTTTCATGGTCCCCAGAGGATGAACGCTCAATGTCTTCCATGACCCTTCAGCTTTCCGTTGTCACGAGCGCGATCTTCGGGTGGATTGCTGTGGGAGTTCGGTTCAGACGCTCATGATCCCCTCAGGTTGAACTTCACCATCAGGTCTGAATAAATCTAATAAAATGTGCGTTTTATGACCAAATAACTGCGAAAACCGAATGACGCTCCGATCAGCCACAACTGCACTTTAATGCTAATTAGCACATGCTAGCATGATAAACTTATATGAACATGGTAAATAATATGTAGCCGTGCAGATCGAATACTTTAATTTTAATTGGGATCTGTATATGAGAAGGAAGTGGACGTCGTCATGGTGACGTCCCCCCAGTGGTTTGTGGACTTGTGTTTTGAAGCCTCAAGTTCCTCCTCCTCCTCTTCTTCCCCTTCCTCCTCTTCCTCCTCCTCCTCCTCCTCCTCTTCTTACCCTTCCTCCTCTTCCTCCTCCTCCTCTTCCTCCTCTTCCTCCCGGGATGAAACGTGATCTTTGATGTTGCAGACCTCATCCGTCCATCAGGACCCGTCTGCTGTGAGACGCTGAGGGCCGAGACACTAATGGACGTTCAGTGATGGATGCAACGATCATAAAGTCTCCATTTCATCATGACGACTTCCACCCAGACTGTTCCTCGGGGAGGAGGAGAGGCCACGGGGGGGGGGGGGGGGTTAATGACAAGAGAGGAACAGGAGGAGGAAGAGGATGAAGAGGTGGAGGAGAGGAGGAGGAAGCGGAGCTGGAGGAAAGAAGAAGGAACGAGAAAGCAAGAAGAAGAAGAACCTGGACATGCACCTAGACGTGGACGTGGACGTGGACCTGGACGTGGACCTGGATGGGGAAGTGGACCTGGACGTGGACCTGGACGTGGACCTGGACGTGGACCTGGACGTGGACCTGGACCTGGACCTGGTCAACGTGACGTCACCCGTTGATTAGCGGACTGACGTTTTGAAGCTCCGAGTTCGGTGATTACGCCGTCGCCATCTTGATTTTATGACTGTCGCCAATGTTGTTTTTTTTGTATTTGGAATGCGGAGGACTGACGTGTAGACGGCGTATACGTCCTGTCAATCACCTTGTGGCCCCGCCCTAAAGCATACCCTGCTTTGTGGTCTGTTTGACTCTAAATGGACCATCATTAACTAAATGAACAAAAAGCGAGAGAGAAGTTCTTCCTCCCAATCCCCCCAACATGGATAATAATAATCCATTGTATTATTATTATAATACATTGGGACATTTTCTTCCTGGCATGCTTGTGGTACCAAAACAATTAAAGGCATATATTATAATATAATCTCATCTTTCCCAATCAATAAAGTTTGGAAAAGAAAAATAATTAGCTTTCTTCTGGCCTCCAGGTCATCCATTATTTTTTGATAATGGACACCTCAAAGCTCTTATACCACAGTCACTTGCCATTTGTATTTTCATGCGATTGTGCCCATCCCAGAAGGTTCTTATGCAATGGAAACTTCTATCCAGCCTTGTCCTTCTCCTCCCAAAATCCATACCGAGCTTTCTGTGATGGGATTTGCTTCCCCTGCCTTTGAGCCTGTCAGCCATGATGACTTGGTGTTCCTCCACCGGCGGCGCATTAGCATTCGAGGCACCGAGCAGGAGGAGCCGTTGTACCTCCGGCCTGTGGGGGCTCGAGAGAGGTTTCCATGAGCGGTAAATAAGAACCAGAGGCGTAAACTGGTGTGAAGGGAGCCGCCGGAGGATCAAAAGGGACCGACCTTCGAATGACCTTCGAATCGAGGGTTCTGTTTTTTTTTGTTTTTGTTTTTTACAGCCTGGATCCGATCGATTTTCCCAATGTCACCGTTCCATGTCAGCAAGGAACTGTGAACTGTGAACTGTGAACTGTGAACTTCCCCTTCGGCTTAAAGGAGATCCAGTCGTGCAACATAGAAACCATGAAGAGCATCCGGATGAAGAGCCTCACACGGATCATTATGGCGCCTTTACGTCCACAGTTTACACAATTACCCCCTCCCCCTCCTCCTCCTCCTCCCCCCTCCCCCGGCCCCCTTGCGCCTTCTGCTGCTGCAAATACATTGATTGTCTGAGACGGACGTCAATGAGAGCCTCCTCAATGTAATCAGTCAAACAGCCTGAAGACCGCAGCGCTACAAATCCTAAAATCGCCTCCTGGCAGCAACTGATTTCCACCCAAATTGCCAAATTCTTGAAGATTCTTTATTGTCTTCTTACTTCTCAGGATGAGGGCCGGTGTGTTATTACTTTTTCTTAGTGTCAATAAATCCATTGATTAAAGAAAGACCACCAAGCATCAAAGCTGACATCTCTTCTCCCTCTGAGCCGCGGAGCTCCATTAAAACACACCAATGACGCCTCGCTGGCAGTTTATTATCCACTCCATCGCTCACACGCACCCGCCGCCACAAGTAACGCACTACAGCGCCAAATGTGGATTAATCCGCCGCTGAAAATAGTCCCCGAAAAACGCTCTAATTACTCCTGTTTGAATAATGTTTAAGGAACTACGGAGAACAGCTGTTTTAAGATATTACGGAGCCTTTTTTGGAAAAAAATAAACCGTATAATTGTGACTTTTCTTTGAGGTTATATGTCTTCTGCCTTTTGGATCAACGGGGTTCATGGAGTTTATGTTTATTTTATGGCCTTAAAGTTCCTTAAAATGCCTCAATTTCTCTTCTACAGCCTATTTTTTTTTTATTGTTTGACACAAAGACATTTTTCTTGCATCTTTGTAAAAACCACAAAACGCACAAATTGCACAGCAATGTGTGTCGATCCACGGAAATATCTCGACGCCCGTTGGACGGATTGCCAGGAGATCTCATACAGGCCTTCATGGTCCCCAGAGGATGGATCCTACTGATTTGGATGATCCCCAGACTTTTCCTCTGGCGCCACCATGAGGCCGACATTCGAAACGTCTCGACAACTATCGGATAGCTTCCCTTGATATTTCATTCGTTCTTTCGTGTTCCCCTGAGGATGAATTGTAATAACTTTGGTGATCCTCTGACTTTTCAGCTCGCACCATTATTACAATCAATTTGTCCAAAACGTTTTGTTTTCTAGTTTATACATGTACTTATATTGTTGTTGTTTCTTTCCCCCAGTGCTGGTAACAAAAACACCACATTGTCAACGTGATCTCACCGGCTGTGATGTAATAATTGGACAAATAAAAACATAATGCGCCGTAATGCAACTTTTCCCAGAAATGCAACGCATGCACGGACAATCTCATCATATTCAATTACGTGAACGGGGAAATGCAGACAGGTTGATATTCCGTCTAGACGAATCCTACAAATTACTGAAACACAACCCCATATTGCATGTGTGTGTGTTTGTGTGTGTGCGTGTGTGCGTGTGTGTGTGTGTGTGTGTGTGTGTGTGCGTGTGTGTGTGCTGCAGCAGTCTGAGGGAGTCGCTGTGTCCGCTTGAGGCTGCTGCTCACATGTCCTGATGCTCACGTGACGCAGAGTGAACCTCAATCAGCGACCAAGAGAGACGAATCAATAAAGCAATTTGTGACATTTTATTTGCACTGAAATAACCAGATTCCTCTCTTTCTGACTCTTTACGTCTCCGACGTCTTTGCACGTAAACCCCATATAGTATAAATCTGAGGAATACCTCATCATACATAAATATCTCCTTTTACAGACCGTGAACATTTTAGAAATCACGTCTTCAATGTTATTTTTCTGGCTTTGATATTGTTAAGTAGTTCAATTATTGGCTATTTTATTTATTATTTTATTGGCTGAATAGGAACCGGACAAAATCAGTTTAATGACTATTTGCAACCAGTAAGATTCCTGTGGTGTCCAGCTGTAGAAGTCTGTAACCGACATATATATATATATATATTAGATATATATATTATATCTATATAATATATACTGTATGTAGATATAATATATATATATATATTATCTATATATACTGTATATTATATAGATATAATATATATAGATATAGATATAATATATAGATATTATATCTATATCTATATAATATATATTTAATATATAAATATACATATATATATATAAGATATTTATATATTTATATTTATATATATATATATATATATATATATATATTATATATATATATTTATAATACTTCCTCTGCATGTCTCGAGAGAGAATATTACACTATTTTTCAGCTTCTCTGCCAGCCGTGTTACTGGTGTTACTGGAGGGAGAGAAGTACGGCAGGATGAGATAAGAGAAGGAGAAAAAGGGAGGGGATGAATGTGTGGTCGAGGTGAGACAAAAGAAAAGGCCGACGACGGCGGCGATGATTGTTATTTAACAGGAAAGGGGTCTTAATGAATGGATTAATCAGTGGAACCCTCGACAGACGGGAGGAAGGTGATGCAGCCGTGCAGCGTTCCAGCTGAGCAGCACTGACTCACGGTTGGACAGAAGCTTGGCTCGCGGCGGCGAGACGATGACGTCATTCAGAGCCGGGTCGATGGGAAAAAAAAAAAAAGGGCCTCAAATGAAACCAGAATGGCAAAAACCACAAAATGGCAAAACGTTTGACATTTGAGCTGAAATGAAAGATTTCGTCGCGCTCCAGAAACGAGCTCTTAATACAGACATGTGGGTCCGGTTTAAAGGAATAGTTCAACATTTGAGGACATTTCTTTCCCCAGCCCCGCCCCCCTCAAGCTTAGGCCTCAGATCCATGTTAAAATGGCAATATTATTACAACCAATGTGCTTGTTTCTGTTCTCCATATGGAATAACTGTGTGCGGGGATGGATGAGGTCTGACTTCCTCTATTTATTCTGCCGATGCATCTTCTCTTCTGTTGGTTTGACCCACCGAGGAACAGGAAGTGATGAGCGACACACGCGTCTCCTTTGTTTACTACAGTAAACCCAGAGGGTCACATTCACAGCCGTAACATCCCGGACAGATCTACCAACACTGGCTCCATTCACCAGCGGGGGCCTGGTCTTATATTCCTGGTCTTATATTCCTGGTCTTATAGTCCTGGTCTTATATTCCCGGTCTTATATTCCCGGTCTTATATTCCCGATCTTATATTCCTGGTCTTATAGTCCTGGTCTTATAGTCCTGGTCTTATATTCCTGGTCTTATATTCCTGATCTTATATTCCTGGTCTTATAGTCCTGGTCTTATATCCCTGATCTTATATTCCTGGTCTTATATTCCTGGTCTTATAGTCCTGGTCTTATAGTCCTGGTCTTATAGTCCTGATCTTATATTCCTGGTCTTATATTCCTGATCTTATATTCCTGGTCTTATATTCCTGGTCTTATATTCCTGGTCTTATAGTCCTGGTCTTATAGTCCCGGTCTTATATTCCCGGTCTTATATTCCCGATCTTATATTCCCAATCTTATATTCCCGATCTTATATTCCCGGTCTTATATTCCTGGTCTTATAGTCCTGGTCTTATATTCCTGGTCTTATATTCCTGGTCTTATATTCCTGGTCTTATAGTCCTGGTCTTATATTCCTGGTCTTATATTCCCGGTCTTATATTCCTGGTCTTATATTCCCGATCTTATATTCCCGATCTTATATTCCCGGTCTTATATTCTTGATCTTATATTCCTGGTCTTATATTCCTGGTCTTATATTCCCGGTCTTATATTCCCGGTCTTATATTCCCGGTCTTATATTCCTGGTCTTATAGTCCTGGTCTTATATTCCTGGTCTTATATTCCTGGTCTTATAGTCCTGGTCTTATATTCCTGGTCTTATATTCCTGGTCTTATATTCCTGGTCTTATAGTCCTGGTCTTATAGTCCTGGTCTTATATTCCTGGTCTTATATTCCTGGTCTTATAGTCCCGGTCTTATATTCCCGGTCTTATATTCCCGGTCTTATATTCCCGATCTTATATTCCCGATCTTATATTCCCGGTCTTATATTCCCGGTCTTATATTCCCGATCTTATATTCCCGATCTTATATTCCCGGTCTTATATTCCCGGTCTTATATTCCCGGTCTTATAGTCCCGATCTTATATTCCCGGTCTTATATTCCCGGTCTTATATTCCCGATCTTATAGTCCTGGTCTTATATTCCTGGTCTTATATTCCCGGTCTTATATTCCCGATCTTATATTCCTGGTCTTATAGTCCTGGTCTTATAGTCCTGGTCTTATATTCCTGGTCTTATATTCCTGATCTTATATTCCTGGTCTTATAGTCCTGGTCTTATATCCCTGATCTTATATTCCTGGTCTTATATTCCTGGTCTTATAGTCCTGGTCTTATAGTCCTGGTCTTATAGTCCTGATCTTATATTCCTGGTCTTATATTCCTGATCTTATATTCCTGGTCTTATATTCCTGGTCTTATATTCCTGGTCTTATAGTCCTGGTCTTATAGTCCCGGTCTTATATTCCCGGTCTTATATTCCTGGTCTTATAGTCCTGGTCTTATATTCCTGGTCTTATATTCCCGGTCTTATATTCCTGGTCTTATATTCCCGATCTTATATTCCCGATCTTATATTCCCGGTCTTATATTCTTGATCTTATATTCCTGGTCTTATATTCCTGGTCTTATATTCCCGGTCTTATATTCCCGGTCTTATATTCCCGGTCTTATATTCCCGGTCTTATATTCCCGGTCTTATAGTCCTGGTCTTATATTCCTGGTCTTATATTCCTGGTCTTATAGTCCTGGTCTTATATTCCTGGTCTTATATTCCTGGTCTTATATTCCTGGTCTTATAGTCCTGGTCTTATAGTCCTGGTCTTATATTCCTGGTCTTATATTCCTGGTCTTATAGTCCCGGTCTTATATTCCCGGTCTTATATTCCCGATCTTATATTCCCGATCTTATATTCCCGGTCTTATATTCCCGGTCTTATATTCCCGATCTTATATTCCCGATCTTATATTCCCGGTCTTATATTCCCGGTCTTATATTCCCGGTCTTATAGTCCCGATCTTATATTCCCGGTCTTATATTCCCGGTCTTATATTCCCGATCTTATAGTCCCGGTCTTATATTCCTGGTCTTATATTCCTGGTCTTATAGTCCTGGTCTTATAGTCCTGGTCTTATATTCCTGGTCTTATATTCCTGGTCTTATAGTCCTGGTCTTATATTCCTGGTCTTATATTCCTGGTCTTATATTCCTGATCTTATATTCCTGATCTTATATTCCTGATCTTACATTCCTGGTCTTATAGTCCTGGTATTATAGTCCTGGTCTTATAGTCCTGGTCTTATATTCCTGATCTTATATTCCTGATCTTATATTCCTGGTCTTATAGTCCTGGTCTTATAGTCCTGGTCTTATAGTCCTGGTCTTATATCCCTGATCTTATATTCCTGGTCTTATATTCCTGGTCTTATAGTCCTGGTCTTATAGTCCTGGTCTTATAGTCCTGATCTTATATTCCTGGTCTTATATTCCTGATCTTATATTCCTGGTCTTATAGTCCTGGTCTTATAGTCCTGGTCTTATATTCCTGGTCTTATATTCCTGGTCTTATAGTCCTGGTCTTATATTCCTGGTCTTATATTCCTGGTCTTATAGTCCTGGTCTTATAGTCCTGGTCTTATATTCCTGGTCTTATATTCCTGGTCTTATATTCCTGGTCTTATATTCCTGGTCTTATAGTCCTGGTCTTATATTCCTGGTCTTATATTCCTGGTCTTATAGTCCTGGTCTTATATTCCTGGTCTTATATTCCCGATCTTATATTCCTGATCTTATATTCCCGGTCTTATATTCTTGATCTTATATTCCTGGTCTTATATTCCTGGTCTTATATTCCTGATCTTATAGTCCTGGTCTTATATTCCTGGTCTTATATTCCTGGTCTTATAGTCCTGGTCTTATATTCCTGGTCTTATATTCCCGATCTTATATTCCCGGTCTTATATTCTTGATCTTATATTCCTGGTCTTATATTCCTGGTCTTATATTCCTGGTCTTATATTCCTGATCTTATATTCCTGATCTTATAGTCCTGGTCTTATATTCCTGGTCTTATATTCCTGGTCTTATATTCCCGGTCGTATATTCCTGGTCTTATAGTCCTGGTCTTATATTCCGGGTCGTATATTCCTGGTCTTATATTCCCGGTCGTATATTCCTGGTCTTATAGTCCTGGTCTTATATTCCGGGTCGTATATTCCTGGTCTTATATTCCTGGTCTTATATTCCTGGTCTTATATTCCCGGTCTTATATTCCCGGTCTTATATTCCCGGTCTTATATTCCCGATCTTATATTCCCGGTCTTATATTCCTGGTCTTATATTCCCGGTCGTATATTCCCGGTCTTATATTCCTGGTCTTATATTCCTGGTCTTATAGTCCTGGTCTTATATTCCCCCAGCAGCCAGTGTTCCCCTATTGAATCCCAGTTGACATGCAGTCTGCATACAAGAGGAGCCGGATCAATACCGGCTGCATTGACTCCAGCATCCTCAGAGAGAGAGAGAGAGAGAGAGAGAGAGAGAGAGAGAGAGAGAGAGAGAGAGAGAGAGAGAGAGAGAGAGAGAGAGAGAGAGAGAGAGAGACGCCGGTGGCAACACATTAAATCCCTCCAGCTCGACTCTGACACCAACACAGCACATCGTAGATGGCAGTTATTGTCACCAAGCAACAACAACAACAACAACAAAGATAACCGCTCATAGACACAATGTAAAATACGGTAACTGACCTTTGACCTGTGAAGAGAACTGCGCGGTGTGCCTGGCCTTGAACAGCTGCAGCTCCGTGTTCAGGTCACAGACCGTCGGGTCGATGCTCCAGGAACGCAAACCTGTCCAAGAGAACCGACCGGCATGAGTACGGACGGAGGAACATGTCTACAGAACCCTAAAAGTGAAGAACCTTTATTAAAGAGGTGTACAATAATTAGAAAAGGGGGTGTGTCATGATAATCTTTTTCAGGTTACGACTTGTATTTTGGGTTCATAATAAAAACACGTTTACGTGCTTTTAATGTTCGACCGACACATTTTTCTCGTACTGTCCCTTTAAGAGTCCCCTACAGTCTGCTCTGATTGGCTGGTGAGAACAATATGGCGTTGAATCTTATTGAAAGTTCATCTTTAATAACACATTGCCGTGCATGTTGAGCAGTTTACGTACTATAAAGTACTAAACTTCTAAAGTTCAGTTGGAACGAGTGAAGTCACTTTTAGATCTCTCCTAAATGGAAATGATATGAAAGTACATGAGAGCATGTGACTGCACCGCATTTAGAGAAATTATGACATTTTGGAAAGGAATAATATAAAACTGAAGATATTATTCTTGAAAAACAATTACATTTTCCAATATTCAACAACAATAGATAGAAAGAAGATGTAATCTTCTGACAACTACAGAAGTGGGAAGTACATTTACTCAAGTTCTGGATTTAAGTACACCTTTTAAGTACTTCTATGAAATATGATGCAGTGTTTTACTATTAAACTCACCAGCGGTGCATAAAGTACCAATGAAAGCTGCTTACGCGTATCAATCATATAATATACAATACGTATTTAATATGAAACTGAGAAGAGACATTCTGCAGAATGAGTACTTTTGACACATTGTACCTTTTCTGGAGTACTTTTGACACATTGTACCTTTTGTGGAGTACTTTTTAGACTTTGATGTGTGTTCCTTTCCTTCAATAAAGCACAATAATGCGTCTGATAAGACGCTGAAGCTCCTTCGCAGACGAATTGAGACTTTCGAGGATTTAAATCCGTCACGTTTTACAAATATTTAGTCATATCTTTCTGCATTGAAGACAGTTTGTATACATTTCACATTTAACAGCGAGGTGTTTTCCAGCTGCAGCCCCCCCCCCCCCCTCACCTTGTGTGATCTGTTCCTTGGCGGCGTCGAGGTGATGGCCGGTGGAAATCTCTCCGATGGCGACCAGCATGCGGTGTTTCCGGTGCTGCTGTCCGTGGTGCTGAACGCTCTCCTCCGGCTCCGCTCGCTCCGCTGCGACGGGGATCTCCATGGTAACAGTGCCACCGGAGGAGAGCTTTTCCATCTCCATGACAACTGCGTCCGGAGTAAGCACCATGACGGTGCAGGATGAGCTGGGGGGGGGGACTCGGTTGGGGGGTTGGGCGTGGCTATTCGGGTAGCGCGCTCCGTGATTGGAGCGCGGGTTATGTGGCTATTTGACGTCACGGCGTCGCCATTGGACGAAGGGGGAAAAGAAGAGACATCATATTTCCTACATGACACTCTCGGTGAAAGATGAACATTTATAGGCAGCAGACTTAACGGGGTTATTGAGTGTAATCAATGCCACTTGCAGCACGTGTCGCGTTGCTCTTATTTCTTTTATTGAACTCCAGACAAAAGGGGGGCTTAAAATAAGATGCACAAAGGTGCTATTTATATGGGTGTCACTGCACGTACCAGGCAAAATGTGCTTTGGTTACTAAAGCTGGCACCTCTTTTGTTCCCACCGGGACCCCAAACAAGGCTTTGACTGTGACGCTGACAACAAAGGCTCTCAGACGGCGGCGAGAGGAGAAAAAACATTATTTAAAGGCTTCATAAGACATTTGAACAGCGTATTGACAACACGTTGAAAACTACAAGCATTATTACATTATTCAACGGAGATATTCTCTATTTTATAGTCACAAGTCACGTGAAAAGACCAAAGTTCAGCTATAAATTGATGCATTTAACTAATATAATATGTATTATATGTAGTGTCGGTGTAGGAAAAGTATTATAATATATAGTTTTTATTAATAAATGTAGTATAAATGAGTCTCTGGAAGCTGTGTGAACAAACCCCTCTGCATAAAGCTTCATAATATATAGTTTTTATTAATAAATGTGTATAAATGAGGCTCAGAATGCTGTGTGAACAAACCCCTCTACATAAAGCTTCATAATATATAGTTTTTATTAATAAATGTGTATAAATGAGGCTCAGAAGGCTGTTCACGCTTCAAAGATTATCTTGATGAACAAAACGTGTCAGAATCATAAACGTTTGTTTGCCACAGAGATTATTTTCTATTTTTGAAGCTTCGAGTTCGCCATGTTGGGGGTTTTGCAACAAGAAGGAGTTAAAGGGTGAAGCAAACACAACGTAAACAGGATAACTCTGTGATAGAGACCTGTCAATCACCTTCTAGCCCCACCCTAAAGCATCCCCTGCTTTATGGTCTGTTTGACTCTAAATTACCATAATTTACTAAATGAACATCACGCTGTATTGAAGAAGACTTGAAACTAGAGATTGAGACCAAAAACTCATGTTTACAATGTTTACTGAGGGAATAAATCAAGAGAAGTAGAGTCATTTATATAGACTTCTATACAACCAGAGGAGTCGCCCCCTGGTGGTCAGGAGAGAGAATGCTGCTTTAACACATGAAGCATAGACTTCTATACAACCAGAGGAGTCACCCCCTGGTGGTCAGGAGAGAGAATGCTGCTTTAACACATGAAGCGTAGACTTCTATACAACCAGAGGAGTCGCCCCCTGGTGGTCAGGAGAGAGAATGCAGCTTTAACACATGAATCATGGACTTCTATACAACCAGAGGAGTCGCCCCCTGGTGGTCAGGAGAGAGAATTCAGCTTTAACACATGAAGCATAGACTTCTATACAACCAGAGGAGTCGCCCCCTGGTGGTCAGGAGAGAGAATGCAGCTTTAACACATGAAGCATAGACTTCTATACAACCAGAGGAGTCGCCCCCTGCTGGTCAGGAGAGAGAATGCAGCTTTAACACATGAAGCATAGACTTCTATACAACCAGAGGAGTTGCCCCCTGGTGGTCAGGAGAGAGAATGCAGCTTTAACACATGAAGCATAGACTTCTATACAACCAGAGGAGTCGCCCCCTGGTGGTCAGGAGAGATAATGCAGCTTTAACACATGAAGCATAGACTTCTATACAACCAGAGTCGCCCCCTGGTGGTCAGGAGAGAGAATGCAGCTTTAACACATGAAGCATAGACTTCTATACAACCAGAGGAGTCGCCCCCTGGTGGTCAGGAGAGAGAATGCAGCTTTAACACATGAAGCATAGACTTCTATACAACCAGAGGAGTCGCCCCCTGGTGGTCAGGAGAGAGAATGCAGCTTTAACACATGAAGCATATACTTCTATACAACCAGAGGAGGTTGTAAATCGACGACTAAGTGTATATGTGTAGTTATAAAGATATCGCTGTCATAGCTTTAAAAAGAATCTGAATCTGTCCCAACATGTATAATTCTTATAATCTGTAATCCTCCTCAGTTCACATCAAGCTCGAGGACAGCGACTCCTCCTGCGGTGATGATGGATCCCTGGAGCTTCATCTGGACCTCTCCTCAGGAGGAGGTGAGTTACTGGGAGTGAGTCAGCACTCCAGTCTCAGACAGAGTGTCTACTGGCCTCTGCTGGGAGGGAAATGAGCTACAAGAGCACAGTGTTTTATTTTATTTATTTTATTACTAATAAAACCCAGTGTTTTGCAACCAAAGAACGAAATTACTGATAAATAATATCATTCATTTTCAACAGCTAAAAATCTACTTTCTTTAGAAATGCTGAATAAATATTGTTATAGATTAAAGATATAAAATATATATATATTTACTTATATGAAGAGAGAAAATGATAGAAAATGAAGGTAAGAAAATCATGAAAAGTGACAATATCAAAAGACAAAAATAGATTATTGCATTAAATATCTGGCGCTTTAATGTGCATTCACTTCAATATATGTGTGCATATTGTATGTTAACATGTACTGATGTATCACAAACACGTGTACTTTCAAAGCAAGTACACAACACACAATAACAAAATACATTGTTTTTGACCTTTTATTTTTGTTTTTGACCTTTTGTTTTTGTTTTTGACCTTTTGTTTTTGTTTTTTTCCATCCTGTCTGTCTGTCTTGATCTATTTATTTGACATTTATACATTTTCCAACATGAATTAAATCTGAAATTTAATTAAATTAAATTACATTTAACCATAGATTAAATTGAATATTATTTTGTCATGGATTATTTAAAAAAAATTGAAACCATCTTTATTTATTTTTTTATGTTTCAATTATTTTTTCCGTAATTTCTGCGTTTTTCTAAATCAATGTAATCCCTAATCATCGGGCACGTGAAGCAGTCGTGTGTGCACGCGCGTGTGTATGCGCGCGCGCGTGGCGTGTGTGTGTGTGTGTGTGTGGGGACTCCAGAGGAGGAAATGGCATCTTCATTTTTTTAAATGCCTTTGCATCTTTACGTGCCATGCGTGTGGTCCTCCACACCCTGACTCAACAGAGGCGGAGGATGCTGCACGCGCTCTCATCGCAACCAGCGGGACGGTGAGCGGAGAGGAGGAGGAAGGAGAACCCCAGAGCTGAAACATTATTCATCTCCAAAAGGTAAATATCATGTTTATTTGGCCTTTTTACATTGCGGTAGAAATAACACGATGAAGGACGCGTGCGCGCGCGCGTGTGTGTGTGATCCGTCAGCTCCAGCAGAGGTGGAGAGGATTAGACATGTTATTTTGGGGTAGTGGCTGCGCATTTTTTTCCCTCTCTTCTTCCTCTTCTTCTTCTTCCTCTTCTTCGTCATCCTTAACGTGGCTGCCAGCCCGACCTGCACAAATGACGACGTGACGCTCAACATGTGCGGTGCCAGTTACGATTACGGCTGGCTGCACGAGGCTGATGCCCACTTGCATATGTGTGTGTGTGTGTGTGTGTGCGTGCGTGCGCGCGCGTGTGCGTGTGTGATGAATAGATAGCACTCATTGTTGCATGGCTTCCAGCCTGCATGTCTCCACCTCAGCTCACATCGCTGCTGCTGCTGCTGCTTCCCCGTGAACGCGCCTCGCGGCCGCTGCTGTCTGGGTGAAGACGCCTTCAGGTGACTTGGAGCAGAGCAGGAAACACAGAGATCACATAGAGGTCTCTGCATGCTGACATTCCTAGTTTGGGGGATTCTGCAGGAAATTGACCCTCTGCAGAATCCCTGATAGTAAGTTACAGCGTGTCCGTGGAGGGAAGTAATGACGTCATCCGGCTGTTATGGGACAGCGTGGGGACGCTTTCTTTCGTGGCTCAAGCAAGCATCACCTCCAATACTTTAAATCCCCTCATTGGCTTCCCACACAACATAGAGGTCAATTAAAAAGATCCTCCAATTGGCTTTCAAGGCTTCAGCTCCCCAGTCTAATATCCTGGACCTGCTGACTACAACTCCCATGAGGCCTCTGGTGGGGGTTGTAGTGAGAATCAGATCTGGAGCTGAAGCCATGTGCTTTCATCCCTCTGAAGAGCTGCGATCTAAAAACGGTATACATTTATAGCTAAAGACTTCCGGTTTTCTTATAGGACAATGAACAGTGTGTGTGCTTGCAGTGTGTGTATGCGTGCAGTGTGTGTGTGTGTGTGTGTGCGCGTGTGTGTATAATCCAACACACTTGTTTTTTATTCTCCATCTTACGGCTTCGCTAAAGCTACACGTGGGAAAGAAAATGTGTATCAAGAAGTGATGGGGAATGATGTGTTCGGACTTTAGTGAGATATTCACCAAGACCTTTTCACAAACATTTTTTAGGCTTAAATGTTTTTCAAAATAAAAGCCTCACAGAGTAAATATCCTGACAGGAGGCTCAGGATAACCCTAGTTGTTTTAGTCCCAACTCTCACTGTTTGTTAAAAGGCAACTAGAGCTGGACTTACTTTATTCAAAATAAAATACTCAAAAGGGAACTGTATCTTAACTGGTTGTTATGATACAGTTACCTTCTATTAAGATACAGTTACCTTCTATTAAGATACAGTTACCTTCTATTATGATACAATTACCTTTTAGTATGATACAATTACCTTCTATTATGATACAATTACCTTCTATTATGATACAATTACCTTCTATTAAGATACAGTTACCTTCTGTTAAGATACAGTTACCTTCTATTATGATACAGTTACCTTCTGTTAAGATACAGTTACCTTCTGTTAAGATAAAATGACCTTTTATTAAGATACAGTTACCTTCTATTATGATACAGTTACCTTCTGTTAAGATACAGTTACCTTCTGTTAAGATAAAATGACCTTTTATTAAGATACAGTTACCTTCTATTATGATACAGTTACCTTCTGTTAAGATAAAATGACCTTTTATTAAGATACAGTTACCTTCTATTAAGATACAGTTACCTTCTATTAAGATAAAATTACCTTTTATTAAGATACAGTTACCTTCTATTAAGATACAATTACCTTCTGTTATGATACAGTTACCTTCTATTAAGATACAGTTACCTTCTATTAAGATAAAATTACCTTTTATTAAGATACAGTTACCTTCTATTAAGATACAGTTACCTTCTATTAAGATAAAATTACCTTTTATTAAGATACAGTTACCTTCTATTAAGATACAGTTACCTTCTGTTATGATACAGTTACCTTCTGTTTAGATACAATTACCTTCTGTTAAGATAAAATTACCTTTTATTAAGATACAGTTACCTTCTATTATGATACAGTTACCTTCTATTAAGATACAGTTACCTTCTATTAAGATACAGTTACCTTCTATTAAGATAAAATTACCTTTTATTAAGATACAGTTACCTTCTATTATGATACAGTTACCTTCTATTAAGCTACAGTTACCTTCTATTAAGATACAGTTACCTTCTATTAAGATACAGTTACCTTCTATTAAGATAAAATTACCTTTTATTAAGATACAGTTACCTTCTATTAAGATACAGTTACCTTCTATTAAGATACAGTTACCTTCTGTTTAGATACAATTACCTTCTGTTAAGATAAACTTACCTTTTATTAAGCTACAGTTACCTTCTATTAAGATACAGTTACCTTCTATTAAGCTACAGTTACCTTCTATTAAGATACAGTTACCTTCTATTAAGATACAGTTACCTTCTGTTAAGATACAGTTATATTATGCTAAGACCTTGTAAGATATACAGTTACCTTCTTGTGCTTTTATTTAGAAAGAAAAGTAAGTCCAGCCCTAGTTGCTTTATTATAACAAACTGAGATGCAGTTCAGGATGAACTATATCTTAACAAGCAACTCAGGTAAGGCTGTTTTGTTTTCAAAATAAAAGCCCCATGGAGTAACTCTATCCTAACAGGGAGCTTCGGAGAAGAATAAAATAAAAGCCTCAACTCTTTTGTTTCAAAAATAAAAGCCAGAGAAGGCAACTGGAACTTAACAGGCAACTCAGGATGAGGGATGGTTTCTTTTCAAAATAAAAGCCCTATACAGTATCTTTCCTAAAAGGAGGCTCAAGATGTGCGATGCACACTAAGTACCAAAGGACACTGTCAAAATTCCTTGTGTTCCCGTCATTGTTTGCGACGTGTTTGATTTAAAACCTTTTTTTTTTATTGCCTCTTATTTATTTATTTTTATTATTAGGCACATTGGGTTTCTTTAAGCTCAACTCACTTTCTTCCCGCAGCCTCAATCAGTCAAATGATCGGCTGCTTCAATACAATCCCTCTCTGATCTTCAGTGTGTTGTCACCATGGCAACTGGGCCTGTCAAACGATGATAACAAAGTGATGTTTAATATTAGAAAGGCCACCTGCTAATCTTCAAAGAAAAACCTGTGAGCGTCACAGCGGTAAAAGCTCTTTCCAAAATGCATCTCATCTGAACTGTGACAGACACAAATAATAATAATTGGACTATTTTGCTTCCCTAACGCGACTTCTTTCAGACGAGTGGATAGAAAAAAACGTCCAAAATACACAACGAAGTGGTCATTTTACTACTTTGTCTATATTTGAGTCTGTAATCCAAAAGTTACCGTTACATAATGCCTCATTTGCATATTCTATCTTGTAATACAATAAATAATCCTCATTTATACAACATTTATTAATTAAAAACATGGATAAAATAGATTTTCTTCTACGTCTGTCGACAGTATTTTCTGATTTATGAAGTGAAGATATCCAAAATATTCTCTGTTAAAACCCTTTGACTCTAATTTGTCAACAAAATTAAACAATAATCTTGAACCTGCAGCTAGCAATGTTCACTTTTCTGTTCTGGAAACGTCATTTGCATATTTAAACATAACATTTTCATAAAACTTGTAACACAAAAAATGGAGCCAAACGTGGAGTCTCAGCTGAGGGGAATAATTGTGGAAGTTAACCTATATGTCATTTTGCCGGATGTCCCTGAACGCCTCTCAAGGACCTCTGAAGGTCTCAGAGATCCCACTATGGGACGCGGTGCCCTAGTTGATCTATTTCACAGGATTTATCATTACAGTAGTATATCACATAGAAGTATAAATACGAGAACATACCAATACTCAAGAGGGTATTAATACTGTAGCTGCAAAGGGACACCACAGACGCATTAAATAATGAAATATATGAATGAGTACAACATAATACAGAATGAATATTGTACTATATTTGCATGGAAGAACATCAAATACCAAATGAAAAATAAGTTAATTAAACGTTTTTTTCCCCCCATCTTTATTGAAGAAATATTAAAATATACAAACATTGAAAGCAACATAATAGTGCAGAGAAAGTAAAATATGAATCTAAATAAATAGATAAAGATAGAAATGTAAGAAAATAGACTACGTGAATCATATTAAATCATGATTATGAAAAATAGTTAAGTTATACGAGATTTAATGGTAATTAATGTGAGTCTCAATATATTTATTAATAGTATGCATTTTATTTATATATTATATATAATGACAACACGTTACACAATATATATCGATTTCAAACAGTTGTGTTTCAATTGGATTGATAGTAAAACATAAAAATCCTTTAACCATAAAACTAACCTGGCGTTCTCACGTGACGTCATCGCGCCGCTCTGACCAATGAAACCGCTGCTTTGAACGTTTTTGCCGCGCGGCGCGTGAGCTGAGCCCCGGTGGGTGTGTAGCTGGTACGAGGAACCGTGAGCTGCCGAAGCGGAAATACGAATGAATCCTCCGGTAACCGGTTAACGTGGGTCCGTCACGGTGTTGAGTCGAGGCTGCGGGTGTGTGTGGGGGTTTCCTGCAGTGGGGGGGATGGGCAGGAACAACACGCTTTGTTGTGGGTCGGAGCGTTCAAGCTAACATGCTAGGTGTTCCGGTTTAACGGGCGACCGTGTTAACTGGCGACTTTCAACACGTAGCTGTCCTTGTGAATGCCGCATTGTTTATTTTTTTATAATGTTTTAAATATATATATATAATATATGTGTATATAAATATATATATACACATATATATGATGCTATATGATACGAGATGGCTTTCCACTGTATTGAAGAATAAAACAATGCGGGCATCCTCGAGGACAGCTACGTGTTGAAAGTCTCCAGTTAACACGGTCGCCCGTTAAACCACAACACCGGTTACTTCCAGGTAACAATAACCGGCTCTAGACTCACATGTCCGCCCTCGTCGTTGTTGTTGTTTGCCGCTAACAGCAGCCCGTCTCCTGTCCGCCCCCCCGGCCCAGACCTCATGGATCCCGGAGGAAGTGAACTGGACTCCAGCCTGCCTCAGCCCGAGAACCCGTGTCTGATCGTGGAGGACTCGCAGCCGGACAGCGTCGCCCTGGAGGACGACCCCGAGAGCAGCTACCGAGCCCTGCTGGCCCGGCGCCTGTCCAGCCTGCAGCCCACGTCCCGCAGCCCGGTTCTGGTGAGCTGTTCATGGGTTCTGATGCGGCATGTTGTGTGGTTACATTACAGCAAGTCCTCGGGTCTTATAGTGTATTCTATAAGCAGTTAAAAACACGTTTCCCTGAACAATGAAATGGTTTTAAATGAAAGTGTTGCAGCATTGTATGTTGTGTAATTAGGTTATTAATTCTGATTAGCGTTTAAGATGTAACATGAACATAATCACCACTGTCAGGTAGCTTACTCATGAACAATTCATCACACGTGATTTGTGCGACATATTTATTAAATAGCACAATGTTTTCATCTGAAACACTCCAGTGAAGTACCCTTTGTATTGTACTTGAGTACACATGCGTCACAAAGCTGAAGGCCGGTTAGTGAGGTGGTAATATACCGTTTGATCCTTTTTGTTTATAGTTCATTTATTACGTTATTTTCCTCTCATCTGCAGTGTTATTAATCAATCACAAGGTCTGTGGATTATCTTAAGTAACCGGCTCATGATTTCTGTGTGTATAGTCACATTGTATTGGGACAGGAGACCGAAATCTCCTAAAGCAGACTCCCCAGGACTATAAAGCCCAGGACCCCCCACAGACTGACTATGAAAAATAAAACATTCTGATTTATCTATTTCCAGGAACTGATCGCCTCCCCGCTGGGTAGCAGATACTCTCAGAGTGACAGCCAATCAGAGAGCTCCCAGAGTAACAACCAAGCTGAACCTGGTCAGTGCTTCTCTAACGTGTCACGTACTCATAATCCACTTAACCCTGCACAAAGAAACCGATGCTACTTCCTTCCTTTAGGCATCCTGATGGCGGCCGATCCCAGTTCCGCAGTCGAGGAGGAAAGTCAAGCTCTCACCGTTTGCCCTCCTTCGAACAAGAAAAAGTACGCGAACACCCAGGCCATGTTTACTTGTTGTTGTTGACGCTCGGCGCGTGTTCACCGTCTCTGGTCTCTGTGGTGCGTTCAGGTGTCCACCGGAGGACGGAGACGTGGATCCCGGGGCCGATTCAACCACTCACTGCGTCCAGTCTGAGGGTACGAGGAAGAGTGACGCCAACGTGCACCCGAGAGGCAATACGGCCGCACGTGTTGATGGCATCGATGTGTGTGTGTGTGTGTGTGTGTGTGTGTGTGTGTGTGTGTGTGTGTGTGTGTGTGTCGTGTTTTCAGGGGAACCCTCTCAGTTCGGCTTCCTGGAGCTCTCCCAGAGTCAGGACCCGCGAGGGGAAGTGGCGAACAGTCGGCAGGAAGAAGCGGACGTCGAACGCCAGCCAGACAGCGAGGGGCGCACCAGATTAGGTATTAACTATATTAATAACCCTCTGAACCGCGAGGGGGTTTGTTTACACTCCCTGGAGCTTCACACATTATTATTATTATACAGCATTGTTAAAGGAAACGGCCTCATCGTGGTGAGAAGTAGAAGGAACTCCGTTTAAAGTCGTGTCTGACTTCGACCCTCTTTTCCTCGCCAGCAGGGCAGAGCGTCGGCTCGCGGGCTTCAGAGAGTCGGGACAGCAAAGCTTTGAGGTTCGGCTCCACGCCGCGTGTTTTTAAATGTAAATCCTACGTTCGTTACCGGGACACTTCTGAGGCTGAGCAGCGCTCCTCTGTCTTCTGTCCTCCTCCAGGTCCGAGGTGAGCTCCAGCAGCTCGTCGGGGCGGCCGCTGGGCATCCAGGCTCTGCTGCACTCCGAGGGCCTCCAGGCCTCCGGCGAGCAGGACTGCGAGGTCCTGTCCTCACAGGAGGACATGTTCGATGCCGACAAGACCGGTAAGCAGCGGGGGGGGGGGGGGGGGGGTGTTTAACGTCACCATGCCGGAAATATAGGAGGCCACACCCTCAAGCTTCTCGACAAAAAAAAACAACACATTTTACAAGATTACATTCACATGATGATGTTTTAATTTACCTTTTGCTCAATTCCAATTGTTATTCTATGGAGCTTGAACGCATCATAATGATCAGTTACACAGTTTAACCACCAGGAGATGATGATGATGATGATGATGATGATGATGATGATGACAGTTAGCAGGAGAGCTAGTAACGTTAGAAGCACCCGAGCTAACGGCTAGCTTGCGGTCGGTTATATTGTGATGCGTTCATGGTCTTGTCAGTAAAAATGAGCACTAGAGGGGAATGTAAATTATAGTGTTATCGTGCTGTGTTCAAATGTAATCTGGTAAATCCAGTTAGATGTGTTCACAGGAATATAAAATATAATGATGACCTGTTTAACTTCACCAGCTATAAGCAGCTTTATAATACATACTTAAAACAAATATATATATATATATATATATATATATATATATATATATATATATATATATATATATTATCAATAAAAATACATAAAAATAATTATTTGTTTGATTATATGCAAATAACCACTATAGATGACACAGACTTTGGGATGGTTTAAAAATGCAATAGAAACAGTCTGGAGCCTTGAATACCAGCTGCTATAACAAAACAACAACAACAACAACAACAACAACAACTGCTTCCCTCAGGCGCCGCGGTGGACAGCACGGTGTCCGAGCCGGAGCAGCCGGGCCGCCCGACGCCGACGCCGGCTCAAACGCTGCACCTGCTGCACCTGTCTGGACAGGGAACACTGGTGCAGGAGAGTCTGTCCCAGTGAGTCCACCACAGACAACAACAACAACAACAACAACAACAACGTGGAGGACAATAAGCTGAACGTTCTTTATTTTTAACTGTAATGTCTTCTCTCCAGGGACTACGTCTCCCCGACCCCCGACCCCCTCCCCAACACCCCGTTGATCGTTCCCAGCTCGCCGACCGAACCGGAGGGCGAACGCGGTAAATGACGTCATCTGGTTTCCACGAGCGAGTCGACCGGTGAAAAGAGGTTTTAAAAGAGTTTCACCCCCCCGTCAGGTGCCGATGACGAACCGATGGACACTTCGCTGCCCCCGGAGGACGGGGCGGGAGGGAAGGGGGAGGAGCCGATGGAAACGGAGGCCGCCTCTAAGCCACGCCCATCCGCCTCGACTCCCGTCTCCCAGAATGCCCCTGGTTTTGTGTTGGAGCGAACGCTCTCTTTGCCCTCGCAGCCAGAGTTCTCTCACGTATGTTGTGCTCATTTTAATCAGATGTGAAGATATTCAGTTAAAAGTGATATTAAACATTGTTTATCAGTTTTATTTAATAATTGTTTTTGATCCGTCAATGGATTTTTTTTTTTTTTTTATCTCATGAAACGATGCGTTTATTAATTATTCAACACACAAATAATTATTCATCAGTTTTGATAATTAAATAAATAATTTTTGTCATTCACAAAAAAGAAAACTTCACTTTACTGTCAAAGACTTTTAAGTATTTGTTTCTTTTCTGTAAAAGTTCTCTTTTTGTAATTTTTTTAAAGTAATTTCTAAAGGAAAAGTGATGATTTTTCACTCAAAATGTGTGAATTTCTACACATCTAGAATTCTATTGAAATTTACATCGGTGTAAATTTCAATTCATTTGGATTTTGTAATGTTGGTCGAACAAAACGAACCATTTGAAGACGGGAAATTGTGATATTTAAGTATTGTAAAAAAAATAAAATAATAACAAAGAATCCTTTGTTGCGGCACAATATATTGACGATGTTTTTGTTCTTCTTCTCAGGACGTGTTTGTCCCGACTCAGAGCCAAGAGGCGGCGCCGCGGTCCGATAAGAAGACGGGCGAGACGCCGTCTCAGCGCCCGGAGGCGGCGTCCTTCACGCTGCCGCTGCAGCTCTCCGTCGGCAGTCCGGCTCGGCCGACCTCGGAGCGCGAGGAGGAGGACGACAGCCAGGCCACGCAGATCGAGGAGCTGGGCGACAACGCCGCCGACTCCCCGGCTTCACGCCAGAGGAGCGAGAGCAACGGCGTCCCCCCGGAGTCTCAAACGCCCACCGGCTCCAAAGCTTCCGCCTCGGTCGAACCGTCCGAAGTGCACAAAAAGACTTCATCGGGCGTAGAGAACGTGAAGGAGAACGTGAAGGAGAACGTGAAGGAGAACGTGAAGGAGAACGTGAAGGAGAACGTGAAGGAGAACGTGAAGGAGAACGTGGAGGACGCCGACGCGGTGTCCTGCTCGCAGACTAAGCTCGATTCCTCCGACCTGAGCGTCAACAGCTGCGTGCAGGAGACTCCTCCCCCCGCAGAAGCCACGCCCCGCCGCGGCTTTCCCTCGCCGGCCGCGACCTCGCAGACTGATGCGGCGAAGGGTTCGGCGGACTCGAGGAAGGAAGGAGGAAGCGCAAAGGGTCCGTCCGTAAAATCGCCGCCGCAGAAGCGAGGAGCGTTCGGTAACAGTCAGACGGCGAAGGAGGTGACGGAGGAGAGGGAGCGGGGTGAAGAAGAGGAGGAGGAGGAGGAGGAGGAGGAGGTGGAGGTGGTGATGGAGGAGGAGGAGGGTGAGGGAATGGCTCTGGTCCTCTCCCACAGCCACCTGTTGTCCCCTGAGCCCATGGAGGAGGAGGAGGAGGAAGGCCGAGGAGACGACAGCGTCATCGTTGTCACGGACAGCGAGAGAGACTCGACCAACCAGCCGCCCGGAGGCAACGCGTCCGTCTCCACCAACGGCCACGAGCCCCAGGCCCAGGCGAAGAAGGTCCACGCGGCCCCCGATAGGCTCTCCCAGCCTGAGAGGGCGGGCCCTGAACCAGAGGGGCTCAAAGACAAGAGCCTGAGTGACAGCTCGGGAGGTAAGCAGATACACTGCATGACTTTGTTTGTGTGGGACCTGGTCTGGTCTGGTCTATGGTCTGGTCTATGGTCTGGTCTATGGTCTGGTCTATGGTCTGGTCTATGGTCTGGTCTTGGGTCTGGTTTAGGTGGTCTACTGCACGACTTCGTACACATGAATCCAGCACGTTGTTGTTGTTGTTGTTGTTAACTTGGTTACTGGTTGGTGTGTTCTGGGACTTAATGTTTTATTTTTTATTTTTTTACACCAGAAATCTCTTTCCACTTCACGCTCCCTAAAGAAGGGGATCTGATTGGTCCCGTTGTCGGAGCCACGCCCCCTCTAATCAACCAGCTGAAGCAGACGCATAGACACAGCACCCCCATCGGTGGGTTCTACAACAACAACAACAACAACACCTTGTATTAGAACGATCTGGTGCCGATCTGCTGCTTCAATGTTTTAGTTTTTTCCTGCAGAGATCTCTTCCTTCTCTGAAAAGTCCGGCGTGGCGGGCGACGCGGCCATGGCGGCCATGGCGGCCATGACGACCAGCGACATCGTGTCGGGGGAGAGCGGCGACGACGCGGCGGAGAAGGAGGCCGGGAAGCTGAGTCTGAGGATGAAGCTGGTGACGCCGGTGGAGGAAGGAAGCTCGGAGCGCTTCAGCCTGCAGAGTGAGAGCAGCAGCCTCAACACGGCGTCCTCTGGGCGGTGAGGACGG
>NC_046968.1:28079796-28087296 GCF_009769545.1 Cyclopterus lumpus
AGAATGCAGCTTTAACACATGAAGCATAGACTTCCATACAACCAGAGGAGTCGCTCCCTGGTGGTCAGGAGAGAGAATGCAGCTTTAACACGTGAAGCATAGACTTCTATACAACCAGAGGAGTCGCCCCCTGGGGGTCAGGAGAGAGAATGCAGCTTTAACACGTGAAGCATAGACTTCTATACAACCAGAGGAGTCGCCCCCTGGTGGTCAGGAGAGAGAATGCAGCTTTAACACGTGAAGCATAGACTTCTATACAACCAGAGGAGTCGCCCCCTGGTGGTCAGGAGAGAGAATGCAGCTTTAACACGTGAAGCATAGACTTCTATACAACCAGAGGAGTCGCCCCCTGGTGGTCAGGAGAGAGAATGCAGCTTTAACACGTGAAGCATAGACTTCTATACAACCAGAGGAGTCGCTCCCTGGTGGTCAGGAGAGAGAATGCAGCTTTAACACGTGAAGCATAGACTTCTATACAACCAGAGGAGTCGCTCCCTGGTGGTCAGGAGAGAGAATGCAGCTTTAACACGTGAAGCATAGACTTCTATACAACCAGAGGAGTCGCCCCCTGGTGGTCAGGAGAGAGAATGCAGCTTTAACACGTGAAGCATAGACTTCTATACAACCAGAGGAGTCGCCCCCTGGTGGTCAGGAGAGAGAATGCAGCTTTAACACATGAAGCATAGACTTCTATACAACCAGAGGAGTCGCCCCCTGGTGGTCGTCAGCTTTACTAGCAATTTGTAAAATATATTTAACACTCATCACTTCTTGACTTCGGCGTGACCTGTTTTTATTTATTTGTTGTCATGTCACCAGGAGAGCGAGGAGCCCGTGGTGGACTGCCAGGTGTTGGACAGCGACATCTCTCCGTGCCGCACGGGCAACAGCTCCGTGACCTCCGGCGACCTCGCTGACATCAGCTCTCTGTCGTCCAAGGCCTCCAGCCTGCAGCACAGCTCCGGGGGAACCAGCAGCAGCGGCTTCACGCGGCCGGACTTCATCATGCCGCCCATCCGCGGGGCGTTCAGGTACCCTCCCCCGGCCTCCCGCGCTGCGTCCCCCTCGGTCCTCTCTGATTTCTCTTTGTCTGTCCCAGCTGACGTCACTCCTTCACCTTCTTTGCCTTTTCTAACACTCTGATTTCTCAGTGATTCACTGATCCCGGCCTGCTTCGGGGTGCACGTTGCACGCGGGCACAAATCTGGGGGCCGCAGCAAAGAAAGACGCTCCCCCATTCAATGTGGTGGTGGGGGGGTGGGGGGGGGAGTGTTTCTGATGTTTGCAGCGCAGCTCCCAGATCAGTGCCCCGTGCAACCTGACCGGATTCCATTCGTCCCCTCTGTGTGTCTGCAGTCCCAGGAGGGGAGGCGGGCAGCAACAGAGGGGTCACAGGGGTCACAGGGCAGGGTCAGTGGTCACGGTGAACAGAGGCTTCGACCCCCCGGGGTCCCAGGCCCTCGCCCCTATGACCCCCAGAGGAAGGGCGAGAAGGGGTCGACCCCGGTCCCGGTCCTCGATGTCCAGGTGAGTCCTTCGCGGAGGCTCGCTCTGCAACAGGCAAAACAAACCGCTTGACCCCCGCAACGTCTAACACTTCACTTTCACTCTTTTCACTAATCTCCTCTCACGCCGTCGGTTTCTATCGTTTGTAGATTTGCTTGTTTATTTCTTGCAAATGTCGTAAAAACCCAAAGATAACACATTTACGATGACGTGCGTCTGAATCCTCGTCACTTTTTTTTTTTTATTGATTATGGACTAATTTCTGCTTTAAATTAAAATATTTATCTGTAAAGATAAAGATGAAAATTAGTTATTTAATTGCACGTTGTTTAGTTAAAGAATGTTTATTGGATTGGATCACTTAACCATTGTTTTTTTTTTAAGAAAAATGTTTCTCTAATTTAAAGCCTGATTATTATAGGATGCATCATGTCTGCTGCATTAATAATGCTCTGACCTTTAAGGGCCTAAGTCTGTACATTTTATTATATCCAACACGTGTTGCGACGTCTGAACCCCCAAACCCGCCGGCGGGATGGAGAAGCCAGAATCTGTAAATAAAACATAATTATCGTCAGATTTTCATCTGTTTCCGACGGTACTTGAACACATCATGTGCGACTAACGCTTCAGACAGGAAAAAGTTACTGAAAACTAAGCTTAAAACGTTGATTTGTTTTCATATTTATTTATTCTACGTCATTTCAAATCTCACCCGACTGTAAACCAATTTGCTTTAACCAGATTCTGTATAAAAAATAGGAAGTCTTGATTGACTCAAAGACCAACAGTCATGTGACGAAAAATCTAAAAATACAACTGAACCTATGAACAAATGTAAATAAGTTGATATATTTATGTATTTATTTATATACAGAACACAGCTGCCATTTGTCAACATTGGTAACACATGTCATATTTTACATTATGAGTTATTCTGCACTAAAAACATAATTACAAAGTTGGAGTTGGTAAAGTTGAGAGGGTTAAAATCGCCAAAAATAATCGAAAAATGTAAAAGCCAAAAATGTCCCAAGAGATTCACAAATGTTTGGAAATTATGGGTCAAAGGTCATTAAGCAAGACCCAGCCCAGTCTTAATCTATAAATAAATAAATATATTTATGTATTTATATATATATATATATTTATTTATTTATATATATTTATTTATTTATTTTTATATGAATATATATATATATATATATTTGTTTATATTTATATTTATTTATATATATATTTATTTTTATATGAATATATATTTATATATATATATATATATTTTTATATGAATATATATTTGTTTATATTTATTTATTTTTATATGAATATATTTATTTTTATATGAATATATTTATTTATTTTTATATATATATATATATTTATATGAATATATATATATATATATATATATATATTTTTTTTATATGAATATATATATATATAATATAAACAGGAGCTCCTTGAAGTCGACGTGTTTCTGACGCTCTGTTTCGCCGTCTAAAGGGGCGTCGGCTCCCTGCGGCTGCTCGGCGCTCGCGGCCCGCCTCATTCCTCCTCCGAGGACGAGCACTTCACCCGCATGCTGCCGCCGCGCCTCCCCACCAGCCCCCCCGCCGCCGCGGACGGCGAGCCGCCCCGCCGCTCGGACTCCCTGCGCTCGTCGCCGGAGGAGGCGGACTCGGCCGGCAGCAGCTTCGTGGGCCTGCGGGTCGTCGCCAAGTGGTCGTCCAACGGATACTTCTACTCGGGTCGCATCGTCAAGGACGCCGGCGACGGGAGCTTCCGCCTGCGGTTCGACGACGGCTACGAGTGTGAGGTGGCGGGGAGGGACATCCTGCTGTGTGACCCCATCCCCATGGAGACGGAGGTCACCGCCCTGCTGGAGGACGAGTACTTCAGCATAGGTGAGGGGGAGGGGCTCTAATGTGGTGACCTCTGACCTTCAGCATAGGTGAGGGGGAGGGGCTCTAATGTGGTGACCTCTGACCTTCAGCATAGGTGAGGGGGAGGGGCTCTAATGTGGTGACCTCTGACCTTCAGCATAGGTGAGGGGGAGGGGCTCTAATGTGACTGACCTGCAGCATAGGTGAGGGGGAGGGGCTCTAATGTGACCTCTGACCTGCAGCATAGGTGAGGGGGAGGGGCTCTAATGTGACCTCTGACCTTCAGCATAGGTGAGGGGCAGGGACTCTAATGTGACTGACCTCTGACCTGCAGCATAGGTGAGGGGGAGGGGCTCTAATGTGACCTCTGACCTGCAGCATAGGTGAGGGGGAGGGGCTCTAATGTGACTTCTGACCTTCAGCATAGATGAGGGGCAGGGACTATAATGTGACCTCTGACCTACAGCATAGGTGAGGGGCAGGTACTCTAATGTGACCTCTGACCTTCAGCATAGGTGAGGGGGAGGGACTCTAATGTGGTGACCTCTGACCTTTTATCTCTGTGAAGACCTGGATCCATCCAACAGTCCCTGACTGGTTTGCCCTAAATGTTCCTGCAGCTGAGCGTTAGCCAGGAGCATGCTGGGTAGTGGAGTAGCCTCAGGTCCCAGCTGCGTTAGCTTAGCTTCCATCTCTTGACTCCGCCCCCCCTTGCAGGTGTGGTGAGGGGCCATAAGACCGAGGGCCAGGACCTGTTCTACAGCGTGGAGAAGGACGGCCAGAAGCAGTGGTACAACCGGACGGCCATCATCTTGTCCATGGACCAAGGGAACAAGCTGAGGGAGCAGCACAGCCTGGGCCCCTACGAGCCGTCCCCCCCGGTGCCCAAGGCCTCCGACATCAGCCTCGGTGAGCCCCGGGCCGACGCCCCCCTTCTGTTCCTCGTTTCTGGGCCTTTTTATTTTAATAAGAAGTGGCGTTCCCCCGTAGATAACCTGGTGGAGGGCAAGAGGAGGCGCAGAGGAGGCCCCGAGGGTCCGAACACCCCCGACCGCAGCCCTCGAACCCCCGGCCCCTCGGGCAAGAGGAAGCTGATGGCCTCCGAGAACACCAGGACGCCGGCCAAGAGGGGGCGCCGGGGCTCGGGCGCACGAGCCGGTACGGAGACGCGCTCGCCGAAACCCTGACCGCCTCCGGACGGAGAGGGAGGGGGTTTTATATTTGTTTTTAATTCAGGGATGTAATCTGTTCTTTACCCTGGTTTTTATTTTGTTGTTGTAGTTTTATCTTTTTTCTTTCTTCTTTTAATTGTCGTTTTTTTTTTTTTTTTTTTTTAAAGCATTTTAAATGAGTTTTAGATTTTAAATAATGTTTTTTAATCTGTTTTTAATCGACCTTTGTGGGTCTGCAGGCGTAATGACACTTTTTAAAACTTTTTTTTATTTTTTAGAAGATATTATTCCGTAATAAATGTATTTTTTTAGTGTGAACCTGTTTACGTTGAGGTGCTTTGAGCGAAGTGACGGTTCTCCGTTCCCTGGCGGGTTCTCCTGGCAGTAACGTGTTGTTTGTGTACTGAGCTTAAATGACACTCGTAGGACGCTCCGTGTCCGTCTGCCGCCGCTGGCCGCCGCCGCCGAGGCCGACCGGGTAATTAACGACGTGCACCGGTGTTCCCATGGTGACGGTCCACGGTGGAGGTCAATGCGCTGTTTTGAGTCACGGGTGTTTTTGCTTTTGAGAGACATTTCTTTTTAAATATAAAGTTTTTTATATTTAATGCTCAAAAAGGTCGGTTCACCTAAATTTAACGAAAATCAATCTGACTGTCGCAATGCATTTATTTATTTTATTGTCTTATTGACAGACGTCCAAATATCCAAATAACATTTTTCTCTTTTTTCTTTACACATAGGAGATGCTTGACTCTCTACACCTTTACCCTATATGTACTTTAATATATATATATATATATATATATATATATATATATATATATATATATATATATATATATATATATATATATATATGTGTGTGTGTGTATATATATATGTATATATGTATATATATATATATATATATACATATACATATATATATATATACATATATACATATATATATATATACACACACATATATATATATATATATATATATATATGTGTGTGTATATATATATATATGTATATATATATATATATATGTGTGTGTGTGTATATATATATATATATATATATGTGTGTGTGTGTGTGTGTGTGTGTGTGTGTGTGTGTGTGTGTATATATATATATATATATATATATATATATATATATATATATGTGTGTGTGTATATATATATATATATATTTTATCACAGACATTTAAATTGAATAAAGAAAAACAATGTAGTTGTATCTACGACCGTACAGTTCATGTTTACTTGAGGTTCTGCAAGTAAAAGAACATTTTCAGAGAAAGTGGGTTCTCCTACGATGTGGAACCTAATCTCATCTACTTGACTGAATATGTCCATCTCCAATGTGGAAGGAAAAGTCAGCTTCTCCATCGTGTATATATAAAATATATATATATATATTAATATTAACTAATACATCAACCTTGAGGGAAGCTGTCTTCAGCCATATTCTGCTCAAATAAATGTTTTTACTTAAAAAGAATGACTTTATCTCCCGGTACTCGTGTTCTCTTACTGTGGATCATCCAAAGAACCTAAACATGAACGATCTCTAAAACATCGGCAGATGATGACGAAATATATTTTTGGGTAATTTGGATGAACCGACTCTTTTAAGTTTCCTCCCTCGCTCGCCGTCTTTGCTTCTTTATCTTCTTCATCATCATCTTCTTCACGCTGTCCCCCTGCAGCCCAGCGGGTCGGGCAGTGCAACACCTCCGGCAGCGGCACGGACCTCGCCGGCCGGCCCGGCGCCGTGGTGGAGACCCACGGCCCGCTGCCCCAGAACACCACGCTCTTCATGGGCTTCGCCTTCATGCTGACGGCCTCGTCCGAGATCGACCGGCTCACCAACCGGCACGCCGACGACGAAGAGGACGACGGTGAGGAGGCCGAGCCCGCCGCCGGGGGGGCGGGGCCTTGATCCGCTTCACGCCGCGACCCGCGGATCAATAACTGCCGTGTTTCTGTTTCCAGATGACGTGCAGACCGGCCCGTACAACAAAGTGTACACGGAGAGCCAGCTGCAGGGGGGGGGCGGGTTCGTCCTGCAGGACTTCAACGAGGAGCAGGTGAGTTCAGGAGCATGACTTATTGTTATTATTATTATTATATAATCGTTGTTGTTGTTGTTGTGCTACTTGTACTAAACTTTAATTAATCAACCTGCAGTTTCGCCCTCAAATAAACCGATTTAGTGTTTAGATTTTAACCTCAAAAAAGGTGTTTTCCTTTTTTCCGTCATACATTTGCAAAACTGGATTATTTCAACACAATAATATGAATAATATACCTTTTATTTAATAAGCTAAACTCAAAGGCTTTTCACACTTTGCAAAGGTGATGAAATGGAGAGAAATATTTAAAAACATACTAATTAATAATAATTTTTAAGTACATTTACTTTAAAGGAATAAAACAAGTTTAACTCCTCAGCGCGGCTCTTATTTACCCAGAATGCCGAGTTCTCCTGCTCGTGTTTCGAGCCTCTCTCCGCTACCTTCTCCATCTGTCGCCTCCATGGAAGGCGACAGATGGAGAAGGAACAAGGAAGTTCTGGGTTTTTTTTCAAGGAAGTTCTGGGTTTTTTTGAGTGCTGTCCACAGGCCACGCCCCCTGAAACAGCCTCTAGTTCTTCCTCGCCGCCTCACGTCCACCTTCTGCCTCTCCCGGGTCCGCAGTGCAAGGCGGCCTACCAGAGTCTGCTCATCGCGGACCAGCACTGCCGCACCAGGAAGTACCTCCTGTGCCTGGCCAGCGGCGTGCCGAGCGTGTCGCACATCTGGGTGCGAGACTGCTGCAAAGAGAACAAGCTGCTGAACTACCGGAACTACCTGCTGCCGGCCGGCGTGGGGCCGGACGAGGCCGTCGTGGAATGGTGACGTAGCTTTTTGTTAGTTATTGGTCTTATTTTCATTCTCATTG
>NC_046968.1:28092296-28117296 GCF_009769545.1 Cyclopterus lumpus
TTTTATAATGTGTCATAGTATTAAATGTCAGGATATAAAAGTATGTGATTTTTTTTTTAAATGTTCTCAGTTTTTAGGGTCATTTCCTCCTTTTCAACTGATCAAACAAGCTAATATTAATCTGATTATTATTTATTTATTGTACGTTGCAGGATGGATCAGTAGTCGTTACACCTTGTTGTTGTTGTTGTTGTTGTTTCAGGTGAGAACCACAACGAGCATTCTGGGAGTTTGAACTGTACCGTGCTCGCTGACGGCCGTGGGCGGAGTCTTCAACATGTGCTGCGCGAGGTCGATGAACACCTGGTAGAGCTCGCCGCGGCCCAGCAGGTAGAAGTCCTTAATTATCTGGAAGAAGACGTCAACAACAACAACAACAACCTTATTATTCCTGTTTATGAGCCAGAAGTAAACAAAACAGCGTTCAGTACGAACCTTCAGCTGCTCGAGAAGATCCGACTCCACGACCATCAACGTCCAGAGATGCTGCAAGTCAGTGAGGAGGAGTTTAATGTGGTCGTTGTTGTTGTTCAGTGGAAAGAGTAAACAAATGAGTCACGAAGTTTGAATAATAAAGACAGGTAGATTCTTTTAAGTAATTGTATTTTCCCCACACAAAATATTTTTTTGAAATGACCGATAAGAGTTTCGATTAAGAGGACTTAGAATACTAAGACTAGAGTATTAAGAGGACTAAGAGGAGGACTGAGGAGGACTAAGAGTAGTAAGAGTACTAAGAGGACTAAGACGAGTACTAAGACTACTAAGACTAGAGTATTAAGAGTACTAAGAGGAGGAGTACTAAGAGTATTAAGAGGACTAAGAGTACTAAGAGGAGGAGTACTAAGAGTATTAAGAGGACTAAGAGTACTAAGAGGAGGAGTACTAAGAGTATTACTAAGACTAGAGTATTAAGAGGAGTACTAAGAGGAGGACTAAGACTAGAGTATTAAGAGGACTAAGAGTACTAAGACTAGAGTATTAAGAGGACTAAGAGGAGGACTGAGGAGGACTAAGAGTACTAAGAGGACTGAGACGAGTACTAAGACTACTAAGACTAGAGTATTAAGAGTACTAAGAGGAGGAGTACTAAGAGTATTAAGAGGACTAAGAGTACTAAGACTAGAGTATTAAGAGTACTAAGAGGAGGAGTACTAAGAGTATTAAGAGGACTAAGAGTACTAAGACTAGAGTATTAAGAGGAGTACTAAGAGGAGGACTAAGACTAGAGTATTAAGAGGACTAAGAGGAGGACTAAGGGTATTAAGAATACTAAGACTAAGAGGAGTAAGAGTATTAAGAGGACCCAGAGGACTAGTATCACTGAAACCCTCGATGCAGGACTACATGAGCTCACCTCTGCCACTGTGCTCCTGATGCGATCAATCAGGTTCTCAAAGTCCACCAGGCTGAAGAGAGGCTGCTGCTTGAGTCGGTGCAGATCTGCAGCAAACAGGTCCTCCTGGTGCTTCAGGATGGAGCCTGAGACAAAACAAACAACAACAACAACAACAACAATGAGAAGCGTCCTCTTAGTGACTCACAATGAGCAGGCTTCACAGGAACGATACGCCACCGGCTCTGGACGGGCTGTGGTTGTGGTTCTCGAACATCTGGACGGACTCTCCCACGAAGAGGATCTTCTCGGCCACTCGGATGGGGATGTAGAACGGGAGCATCTCCGTTCTCAGGGAGAACTGCTGCAGGGACGGAGCCAGCATGTTCTCCTCCTCGACCAGCCTCTGCAGCAGAGCACGTGAGCGCCAATGTGTATTGATCTGGTTTGGTCACACTTTGGTTTACAGATCGTAAACATCTGGATAGGAGTTCTCACCAGGTCCTGCAGCTCTCGGAGCTGCTTCCCACTCAGGCCTCCCAGCCCCAGGTCCTCCTCCTCCTCCTCCTGGTTGGCAGCAGCTCCTCCTGCGCTGGGGCCCTGCTTCACGAAGAACTCCTCGCTCTGGTCCAGCAGCAGTCCGTGCAGCATCCAGGCGGCCAGCTGCTTGTACATCACGCCGTGGCACACGGCCAGAATCCTGCACATCAGGTAGAATAAAAATAAATAAATAAATACATAAATATATATTCCCTGAAAGGGGAGACTTACTTCTCTAAGGCCATGCGGACGGGAGGAAGCCCCCCACAGCTGTGCTTGTACACCGTCTCCAGGATCTGACAGCCGTGAATCTGAAGCAGCGACACACAAGAACAGAGGGTCACAGCGGTGAGCCCGACGGCCCGATGCCCCGATGCCGCTCTGGAGCAGTCGAGTCCTTTGAGGGGCTCCCTGGAGAAACGTTCTGAGTTCACATCTCCTAATGAAGCACTACTAGAAACCATCCTTACCTTCTGTGATCTGATCGACTCCACCACCACCATCACAGAAGGAAACAGCAACTGGAACTTAAAGGAAAAGACAAGCGCGGGTTTTTCAGTAGATTTTCAATGAAAACAAACCTGAGAATCGTCTCTTTAGAAGTTTGAATGAAGCTTCACCTGATCAAGCTTATAATTCACATGAGATATCGTCAGATGTGGATCTCCGAGGAACTGAAACACACACACACACACAGAGTTAGATGAGCATCGTTTCACAGACTCCACCACGTATTCTCGCTGTGCACGACGTGGTTCCACCTCCTGTTCCAGGTCCAGCAGGGCCTGTCTGTAGGGCTGCAGGATGGAGTCCAGCCCCGTGCAGAACGCCCGCAGGTAGATTCCATGAAGGCCCGTCTGGTTGGGCTGGTTGGTGTGGTGTTCCTGAGGAGAAAGGGTTAATGGAAGAGAGACCCTGTCGAGAAGGGAGGGGACTCTACAAGCTTTGTATCGCCCTTAAACATGCAGCTAGGGGATATGCGGCTAAATAAATATAAATAAATATATATAATATATGGAGTAATAAAAACAGTACAAGATAGTTATTGTATATTGTTTTATCACAATTTAGGATGTTCTTAACTATCAAACATGCTAACTGAGGTACTTTTACATTTGTTTGATTTTTTTTAAATAAAATAAAAACTCAATAAAATGACTATAGATGTATATAAATATATAATAAAAATAAAGAAAATCTATGTCCATATTGGGTGGTGTGACTGAATAGTTAGTGCTCATACAGAAAGGTGTGGCTGTGTGGCATGGAGGGACTCACCTGCTGATGCACGTGGCCCGTGTGTTGTTCTATGAACTCTGTGAAGCGAATGTAATCGGAGCCCAGTTTAGAAAGCCGGTTGAGGACACTGGTCTCACTGGGGTGAAGGAAGGGCAGGTCCTGGGACACCTGGGGGGGCGGAACAGAGGGGTTCATGTTCTGGAGGCGCTCAAATAAATAAAAGTAATATAACCTGAGAGCACTTTATGCAGCCTGAGGGGAATTGTTGTGCAGTAAAAAGTCAACAACAGACAATAAAGATTATCAGGAAGGTACAAAACCCAATTGTACACAACACCATGTAGTACTGGGTTGGAGGAGTAAATGTGTTAATAGTTTGTATGTATATATATATATATGTTTGACACTTTTGGAACTCTATAAATGCTTATTTTGTCACGATTTATAGGCAAACTTTATTTGTGATATCTAACATTATTCACGCCAAATATTTCATAATTTGCATACATCCCTGGTTATTGTGAATAAGAAAATTAGCCAAACATGCAGCTATATTTCAAGTAGATAGTGTGAGGGGCAATTTTTTAAATATAGGATTGTTTGCATAATAAAAGATAAAATAAGATAATGCTGTATTAGTCCCCCAGAGGGGAAATGTACAGGATTTAAAAGCAGTAAAGTGCAAACAAGAGACAGTGTTAGAAAAAGGAAACAAGATAAAAACAAATATAATAAATAGCAAATAAACAATTTAAAAAAAAACAGTAAATAATCCACAATAACTGAATAGATAGAAAGATTTAACTATATTGGCACATATAACATCGTTATAACGCAATTTATGCTCGCATTAATTTACGACTACACGCAAACCAAAGGCAATAATAGCATTTAGATACGTTAAGTCTTTAATAAATACCGTCACCGTGTTTCGAGTGTTACCTGCAAGCCGGTCCGCTTGTTCCAGGTGAAGATGGTGCCCGGGTAGCCGCTGAGCGCCAGCAGCAGCTCGTGAATCATGTTAATATTCAGCTTTAGTTGATTAACGTTGAAAACGCAGCTGTCGGGCGTCGCGTTCAGCCACCAAAACAAAACCGCCGCCCGCGCTGTCGCATGTTGAACGCGTCACGACGCAGAATATCACGGGGCGGGGGGGGCGGGGGGGGGCGGGGGGGGGCGGGGGGGGGCGGGGGGCGCGGATTGGTTGCTAACCAACGGTAACCATGGATGTAGTAACGGGCGATCTGTCGCTTTCCCTTATCTTTTTTTTAATAATACTTTTATGTTAATGTCACAAAAGTGTTTACTGTTATTCCACTTTTTAGATACACGAGACTATACAAAAAGCATCCGCTGTTATATTGTATTTATTTTGCAACGTTAACAAAAAGTAAACGAATGATAAAGCGCTTCTGGGAAATGTAGTTTAAAAAAAACAACGTTCATTTTATACAAATATCACAACGGTGTATACTGTTATTCAACTGTTTGGATATACGAGACGACACAAAAGTATCCACAGTTCTTTAATTTTTTAAATGTTTTATGTTAACAAACGTTAAGGCGCTTCTGGGAAATGTAGTTCGTATCCCTCGTAGCGCCGTCACAGCCCCGCGTCACCATTCGGCCATGTAGCTAGCTAGCAACACCTCGCAACGGAGAGAGCTTGGTATGTCGTAGTTACTCGTAAAACCATTAAAACGTCTCCATTCGGACTGTAAAAGCTAAGGTTGCCCCCTTACTCGCGTTATGATAACTCTCGAGCCCGTTGTAGTCATAAATGTGGCTCCTAGCGGCGCTATCGGGGGCTAAGTTTAACTTAACGTTAGTTGCTAAAGTCCGTATGTCAGTTGCACGCTGGGAAATATTCCGTTAAATGCTCGTTTTTCCGTGCTGTGACGTCGTTATGTTTTGATTTTTTTTAAGCAGGGATGGCGTGCGAGACGAGCGAAGAGGACGTTGTTTCGGAGTACCTGGGCCAGAACCCGCAGCTGGAGCGGTGGGTCGACACCCTGAGGACCCGCTGCGAGAGCAACAAGCAGTGGGTGGCTCGGAGGGAGTTCATCCTCAGGAACATGGAGGCTTTCCCCGCAGTGGAGCCCGGGGTGCCCAGCAGCAGCCTGGACAAGCTGCTCTCCCTGTCTATGGTCTGGGCCAATCACGTGTTCCTGGGCTGCAGGTGAGACACGGGGCAGGATGATGGGGATCCAAAAATAAAATGGAAGTAAATCAAATCTTATGTGTGCGTTCTCGTCCCCCTTCCAGCTACCCACAGGCTGTGATGGACAAGGTCAAGGAGATGGGCGATGGGATCGTGGTCATCGATGCCCCGGTTCACAAAACCACAAAAGATGGACTCCTGGCCCGAGGGAAGCGGAGCGCCACGGCTGGTAACACACACGTTTTTAATAAGGATGAAACAAGACGACTGTCCGCTTACAGTTTGTAGGGTGGATCTTTTTAAATGTGGACGGTGACACTCGCTACTCTTATTTCTTAATTCTAGCTCGTTGGGAATACACAGAGCGAATACATCGTCTTAAAATGTATTTCCTCATCATTTCCTCATATGTATGTGTCAGAATCGTTTATTTGCACATACAATGAATTTTACTTTGGTGAAAGGTGCGTGGCAATAAACATAGACGTAGAATAAAACAATAAAAACAATCAAATATAGTGCAATAACAGATAAATATGGTAAACAACAAACGGATAACCTCAAAACAAGATAGCGGCGTTGTCTCGGGATTGTAATTTTTTTCAGCGATGTGTATTACACATCAGTGTCTGATTTTAATATATCATATATACAATTCAGTTTATGAATATACACTTAAATAACTTTTTTTTTTAAAGGATTTTTTTAATTGATTCCAATTTTAAATATATATATATATATTCTTTAATCTCACACACGCCCCTGGAGTGCCTTCACGTACCCCCATTTGAGATATATATATATTCTTTAATCTCATTTGAGAACCAACGTATTAGTGGATGAACGAAATATGAGAAGCACTTTTTTTTTTTAAACACGATCGGCTTTGATGAAGGTTTTTAATGCACACAATGAATCACAACGCATGAATAGTAGTGACATTTCTTGCTATTAATAGCTGCGTTTTTGTTGTTGTTTTAATTTATTTTCGACATCCAGCTTTACGAAACGTAATGATCCCACCTCTCCACCTATGAACTTTGTTGCTTTTCTTTGCTATTTTCTTTTACAGCAGGGTTTCAGTGTAATGACCTCCAAGAAGGTCGTTGTTTTTCTTCCTTCTTCTTCCCACACCTGAGACTGGACTCTGCTCCCTCATTAATCGCTGTCTCTCCCGCCTGCTGTGTGTCATTGTTTTCAGAGGGCGACGCCGACGGCGCTGTGAAAAGAGCCAAATTTGGATCTAACGAGCTCGACGGTCGAGCGGCTTCGTGGCCGGCGAGTCAGAAATCGGGACCTCGGCCCCAGGCGCCGGCGCAGCGCCAGCCCTTCTTCAACCGCCTCTACAAGGCCGTGGCCTGGAAGCTGGTGTCGGCGGGCGGCTTCGGCCCCAACTTGGACCATTTTGAAATCCTCCGCAGCTGCGTGGAGTCGTGCAAAGAGACCCTGACCAGCGTGTTCGTGCCGCTGAAGGACATCGCCGGCCTCCCCGCCGGTCGCACGCAGAAGGAGGGCCACGTGTGCGAGATCCGCTGTCAGACTGTGTACATGGGGACCGGGTACGGCCGGGACGAGTCCGCCGCCCGGGCCATGGCGTCCAAAGAGGCCCTGAAGGTCTTTCAGGGGCGGAAAGTGTCGGTGAAGATCTGCAGGCGGAGGTTCAAAGGGAAGGACGTGGAGGATTTGATGCTGTTGGACGAGCAGCCTCGGAGTCAGGGCTTCCCGCCCGCCATCAGCTACCCCTTCGAGGCCGAGAAGCCGGAAGGCGGGTCCTCGTAGACCCTGGCCGGAAGGCGGGTCCTCGTAGACCCTGGCCGGAAGGCGGGTCTTCGTAGACCCTGGCCGGAAGGCGGGTCCTCGTAGACCCTAGCTGGAAGGCGGGTCCTCGTAGACCCTGGCTGGAAGGCGGGTCCTCGTAGACCCTAGCTGGAAGGCGGGTCCTCGTAGACCCTGGCTGGAAGGCGGGTCCTCGTAGACCCTGGCTGGAAGGTGGGTCCTCGTAGACCCGGCCGGAAGGCGTTCTCCCACAACACTTTGGTATCGCAGGGCAGCCGGAGCACCCAGAAGGAACCGTCTGGACTACATTCACAACCGCTTTCAGTTTTATTGACAGTGTGTGGAGCAGGCGGCCGTCATTCAGGAGTCGAACGGCCGTAAACTGAAAAAAAGAAAATAAAAGAAAGCTCGACCGACAGAAGAGTTTAAAAGAGGATTAAAGTGCGTCTCAGAATACGTTGGGAGGAGCCGGTTCATCCGTTTCTCCCTTTTTGGTCCAAACCAACGGACTTGCTGTTGTTTTCTGACGCGGACGAACCGATAACTCGTCTTTTTTACAGTTTTGATGACCTGTCACTTTGTTAGGGTCCAGATTTTGGCATCACGATGCAAAAAAAAACAGAATACTTTTTATAATTCTGAGTTACTTTAGTGTTCATACCGGTTAACATTGAGAAATATGAGGAACAAGTCCTGACGTTGTTTTTGTTTATTTTTTCAACTCAATTTACTTTTCTTTCTTTAATCAAATGACCCCGTTGACCTTTTTTTTTTTTTTTTTTTGGAATCGTTTCATCGTCGTTTCTACTGACTCAAAGTTTCTTTAATCAAAGTATTCCTTCAAAGAATTGACTTACTTATTATTTTTATTACAGGATGTTTAAAGATGCCAATTACAGTTCTACTGCTTTTATTTTATTTCATGGTTTATCATCACTGATTTAAAAAAAAAAAGAAAGACTGAGACCCACAATGTTGAGAAGTATCCAGAGAATCCCTCAGTTTGATGGCTTCACGTGCACGGCTTCACGTGCACGGCTACGTGTTTGAGGGTAAAGTGCTGCTGCGACGGGTGATTTATTTGAGTTTGGTTCCTTTTCTTTTTCTGTTCCAGTTTGGGTTGAAGGTGAACAGGGTTCCCCGCAGGGTTCCTGTACGTTTACACCAGTGGTTCTGTTTCTAAATATATTTTTAAATAAACAAGATAATTTAACCGAGTAAAGTTTTATTTTGGTTCTCCACCTGCAGATTCTTTCTTCTTTTAGAAACGGACTATAATACTTTATGATCTCGTGTTTCTGATCAATGAAAACGTGTATTTGGATCCATAAATAGCAGCTCCGATAAATACATAATCATAAAGCCCTCCGGGATTTGAGCGACATTCACGCTTGACCCCTCACACACACACACACACACACACACACATACACACGCAGTTGAAACCGAGTTACTGTCGACGTCGGCGGGATTCCTCCGGCCTCATCGACGCGGTTCAGCGGGATTCTTTCCACTTCCACGGGTTCCGTGACGTTCCAGAGGGTTCCGTTCCAGAAGGTTCCATTCCAGAAGGTTCTGTGACGTTCCAGAGGATTCCGTGACGTTCCAGAGGGTTCCGTGGCGTTCCAGAGGGTTCCGTGACGTTCCAGAGGGTTCCGTGGCGTTCCAGAGGGTTCCGTGATGTTCCAGAGGGTTCCGTGGCGTTCCAGAGGGTTCCGTGACGTTCCAGAGGGTTCCGTGGCGTTCCAGAGGGTTCCGTGACGTTCCAGAGGGTTCCGTGGCGTTCCAGAGGGCTCGCTTTTCACTTCATGAGTTTAGGAATCGAACCAATAAGGTCGATGCTTTCACCTTTTTTTACAGAAAAGAAAAAAGTAATATAGGAACTGATTCAGTATGTCAGATTATTGAATTCTTCATTTATGTATTTAATTTAATCCTTCAGTTCTCTGGATGTAAACTTCAGAGGTGGAAGAAGTAGTCAGATCTTTTTTTATTACATTTTTTAAGATTTAAATTGAAATAAAGAAATCCTTAACAGGCTATTTGGTCATAATTATGTCACTCTCTCAATCAGCCTCTTTCTCTCGTCTCTCTCACTCCTTTCGTTTCTCCCTCCCATCCATCACTCTCTCAATCAGCCTCTTTCTCTCGTCTCTCTCACTCCTTTCGTTTCCCCCTCCCATCCTTCACTCTCTCAATCAGCCTCTTTCTCTCGTCTCTCTCACTCCTTTCGTTTCCCCCTCCCATCCGTCACACTCTCAATCAGCCTCTTTCTCTCGTCTCTCTCACTCCTTTCGTTTCCCCCTCCCATCCGTCACTCTCAATCAGCCTCTTTCTCTCGTCTCTCTCACTCCTTTCGTTTCCCCCTCCCATCCGTCACTCTCTCAATCAGCCTCTTTCTCTCGTCTCTCTCACTCCTTTCGTTTCCCCCTCCCATCCGTCACTCTCTCAATCAGCCTCTTTCTCTCGTCTCTCTCACTCCTTTCGTTTCCCCCCTCCCATCCTTCACTCTCAATCAGCCTCTTTCTCTCGTCTCTCTCACTCCTTTCGTTTCCCCCTCCCATCCGTCACTCTCTCAATCAGCCTCTTTCTCTCGTCTCTCTCACTCCTTTCGTTTCCCCCTCCCATCCTTCACTCTCAATCAGCCTCTTTCTCTCGTCTCTCTCACTCCTTTCGTTTCTCCCTCCCATCCGTCACTCTCTCAATCAGCCTCTTTCTCTCGTCTCTCTCACTCCTTTCGTTTCCCCCTCCCATCCTTCACTCTCAATCAGCCTCTTTCTCTCGTCTCTCTCACTCCTTTTGTTTCCCCCTCCCATCCATCACTCTCAATCAGCCTCTTTCTCTCGTCTCTCTCACTCCTTTCGTTTCCCCCTCCCATCCGTCACTCTCTCAATCAGCCTCTTTCTCTCGTCTCTCTCACTCCTTTCGTTTCCCCCTCCCATCCTTCACTCTCAATCAGCCTCTTTCTCTCGTCTCTCTCACTCCTTTCGTTTCCCCCTCCCATCCATCACTCTCTCAATCAGCCTCTTTCTCTCGTCTCTCTCACTCCTTTCGTTTCCCCCTCCCATCCGTCACTCTCTCAATCAGCCTCTTTCTCTCGTCTCTCTCACTCCTTTCGTTTCCCCCCTCCCATCCTTCACTCTCTCAATCAGCCTCTTTCTCTCGTCTCTCTCACTCCTTTCGTTTCCCCCTCCCATCCGTCACACTCTCAATCAGCCTCTTTCTCTCGTCTCTCTCACTCCTTTCGTTTCCCCCCTCCCATCCGTCACTCTCTCAATCAGCCTCTTTCTCTCGTCTCTCTCACTCCTTTCGTTTCCCCCCTCCCATCCGTCACTCTCTCAATCAGCCTCTTTCTCTCGTCTCTCTCACTCCTTTCGTTTCCCCCTCCCATCCATCACTCTCAATCAGCCTCTTTCTCTCGTCTCTCTCACTCCTTTCGTTTCCCCCTCCCATCCATCACTCTCAATCAGCCTCTTTCTCTCGTCTCTCTCACTCCTTTTGTTTCCCCCTCCCATCCTTCAGTCTCAATCAGCCTCTTTCTCTCGTCTCTCTCACTCCTTTCGTTTCTCCCTCCCATCCTTCACTCTCTCAATCAGCCTCTTTCTCTCGTCTCTCTCACTCCTTTCGTTTCCCCCTCCCATCCTTCACTCTCAATCAGCCTCTTTCTCTCGTCTCTCTCACTCCTTTCGTTTCTCCCTCCCATCCGTCACTCTCTCAATCAGCCTCTTTCTCTCGTCTCTCTCACTCCTTTCGTTTCCCCCTCCCATCCTTCACTCTCAATCAGCCTCTTTCTCTCGTCTCTCTCACTCCTTTCGTTTCCCCCTCCCATCCGTCACTCTCTCAATCAGCCTCTTTCTCTCGTCTCTCTCACTCCTTTCGTTTCCCCCTCCCATCCTTCACTCTCAATCAGCCTCTTTCTCTCGTCTCTCTCACTCCTTTCGTTTCCCCCTCCCATCCATCACACTCTCAATCAGCCTCTTTCTCCCGTCTCTCTCACTCCTTTCGTTTCCCCCTCCCATCCTTCACTCTCAATCAGCCTCTTTCTCTCGTCTCTCTCACTCCTTTCGTTTCCCCCTCCCATCCGTCACTCTCTCAATCAGCCTCTTTCTCTCGTCTCTCTCACTCCTTTCGTTTCCCCCTCCCATCCGTCACTCTCTCAATCAGCCTCTTTCTCTCGTCTCTCTCACTCCTTTCGTTTCCCCCTCCCATCCGTCACTCTCTCAATCAGCCTCTTTCTCTCGTCTCTCTCACTCCTTTCGTTTCCCCCTCCCATCCATCACTCTCAATCAGCCTCTTTCTCTCGTCTCTCTCACTCCTTTCGTTTCCCCCTCCCATCCATCACTCTCTCAATCAGCCTCTTTCTCTCGTCTCTCTCACTCCTTTCGTTTCCCCCTCCCATCCGTCACTCTCTCAATCAGCCTCTTTCTCTCGTCTCTCTCACTCCTTTCGTTTCCCCCCTCCCATCCTTCACTCTCTCAATCAGCCTCTTTCTCTCGTCTCTCTCACTCCTTTCGTTTCCCCCTCCCATCCGTCACACTCTCAATCAGCCTCTTTCTCTCGTCTCTCTCACTCCTTTCGTTTCCCCCCTCCCATCCGTCACTCTCTCAATCAGCCTCTTTCTCTCGTCTCTCTCACTCCTTTCGTTTCCCCCTCCCATCCATCACTCTCAATCAGCCTCTTTCTCTCGTCTCTCTCACTCCTTTTGTTTCCCCCTCCCATCCATCACTCTCAATCAGCCTCTTTCTCTCGTCTCTCTCACTCCTTTCGTTTCCCCCTCCCATCCTTCAGTCTCAATCAGCCTCTTTCTCTCGTCTCTCTCACTCCTTTCGTTTCTCCCTCCCATCCTTCACTCTCTCAATCAGCCTCTTTCTCTCGTCTCTCTCACTCCTTTTGTTTCCCCCTCCCATCCTTCACTCTCTCAATCAGCCTCTTTCTCTCGTCTCTCTCACTCCTTTCGTTTCCCCTCCCATCCTTCACTCTCAATCAGCCTCTTTCTCTCGTCTCTCTCACTCCTTTCGTTTCTCCCTCCCATCCGTCACTCTCTCAATCAGCCTCTTTCTCTCGTCTCTCTCACTCCTTTCGTTTCCCCCTCCCATCCTTCACTCTCAATCAGCCTCTTTCTCTCGTCTCTCTCACTCCTTTCGTTTCCCCCTCCCATCCGTCACTCTCTCAATCAGCCTCTTTCTCTCGTCTCTCTCACTCCTTTCGTTTCCCCCTCCCATCCTTCACTCTCAATCAGCCTCTTTCTCTCGTCTCTCTCACTCCTTTCGTTTCCCCCTCCCATCCATCACACTCTCAATCAGCCTCTTTCTCCCGTCTCTCTCACTCCTTTCGTTTCCCCCTCCCATCCTTCACTCTCAATCAGCCTCTTTCTCTCGTCTCTCTCACTCCTTTCGTTTCCCCCTCCCATCCGTCACTCTCTCAATCAGCCTCTTTCTCTCGTCTCTCTCACTCCTTTCGTTTCCCCCTCCCATCCTTCACTCTCAATCAGCCTCTTTCTCTCGTCTCTCTCACTCCTTTCGTTTCCCCCTCCCATCCATCACACTCTCAATCAGCCTCTTTCTCCCGTCTCTCTCACTCCTTTCGTTTCCCCCTCCCATCCTTCACTCTCAATCAGCCTCTTTCTCTCGTCTCTCTCACTCCTTTCGTTTCCCCCTCCCATCCGTCACTCTCTCAATCAGCCTCTTTCTCTCGTCTCTCTCACTCCTTTCGTTTCTCCCTCCCATCCGTCACTCTCTCAATCAGCCTCTTTCTCTCGTCTCTCTCACTCCTTTCGTTTCCCCCTCCCATCCATCACACTCTCAATCAGCCTCTTTCTCCCGTCTCTCTCACTCCTTTCGATTCCCCCTCCCATCCTTCACTCTCAATCAGCCTCTTTCTCTCGTCTCTCTCACTCCTTTCGTTTACCCCTCCCATCCGTCACTCTCTCAATCAGCCTCTTTCTCTCGTCTCTCTCACTCCTTTCGTTTCTCCCTCCCATCCGTCACTCTCTCAATCAGCCTCTTTCTCTCGTCTCTCTCACTCCTTTCGTTTCTCCCTCCCATCCGTCACTCTCTCAATCAGCCTCTTTCTCTCGTCTCTCTCACTCCTTTCGTTATTTGGCTCGGGGTTTTTGAAGCGTCCACACGAACAATCTCAATCAGACTTCGAGGTAATTCGCCGAGAAATCGATGACCAATCCTTCGCCGTCTGGAGAAAGCGTCGCCGCTCGGGAACGAAGACAAACGGCCTCGTTAATAAAGACAAAGTGGATCCATAAATGTGCTTTTAATTCAGTTTAATGTAACCGGATTGGAGGGTTTTGAATGGCTAATAAAATGTTAGAGTAACGTCTGTGTTTTTAAACTCAAGGTTTTTGTTGTCTTAGTGACAAATGGGGACAACAATTAAAAAATAATTCTGGAATTGAGGGAGAAACGCAACCGCCAATGGAGCGGCGAAGGCCCGCCTCTTTCCGGGGTCGCAACACAGACATATTTTGGAAAGAAATAAGATTGTATTAAATAATAATCAATGAAACAGAGGTGATAGAAATATATGAAATAACTAATTACTTAAATAACAAAAGATTTTATTGCATTTTCTTTTGCATTTGTTAATTGTTACTATAAGACCCCGACAGGGAAATAAAGTGTTTTTCTTTAGCTTTTGCTTTCTGCCTGTTTTTTGGGTCATGTGACAACGGTGGAAATGGGAGTGACGCTGTTGTCGGGGTACAGAAAGCGAAATAAAGTGTAATAATAAAAGATTATGCCAAACAAAACGTGATCTTACAGGCAGGAGACGGCTGTTTGTTCAACCGCGTGAAACGAGAAGTCAACGTTGATTTATTTGTCTCGTAACCTGTCCTTAACGTAACTAAGTGTGTCACGATCTTTTACTAAACCTAAACAAGTATTTAACCATCTTTTCTTAAACTTAACTAACTATTTAACAATCGTTTCTTAAACCTAACTAAGTATTTCAGGATCTTTTCTTAAAATTAACTGTTTCACAATCTTTTACTAAACCTAAACAAGTATTTAACCAACTTTTCTTAAACTTAACTTACTATTTAACAATTGTTTCTTAAACCTACCTAAGTGTTTCACAATCTTTTCTTAAACTTAACTAAGTATTTAACCATGTTTTCTTAAACTTAACTAACTATTTAACAATCGTTTCTTAAACCTAACTAAGGGTTTCACAATCTTTTCTTAAACTTAACTAAGTATTTAACCATGTTTTCTTAAACTTAACTAACTATTTAACAATCATTTCTTAAACCTAACTAAGTGTTTCACAATCTTTTCTTAAACATAACTAAGTGTTTCACAATCTTTTCTTAACCATAACTAAGTATTTCCCGATCTTTTCTTGAACCTAATTAAGTAATTTACGATCTTTTCTTAAACCTAACTAACTCTTTAACAATCTTTTCCTAGACTTAACTAAGTATTTTACGATCTTTTACTCAACCAAACTATTTCAAAATCTTTTCTTAAACCTAACTAAGTGTTTCAGGATCTTTCAGGAGGAGGAGACGAGGAGGAGGCGAGGAGGAAGCGAGGAGGAGGCGAGGAGGAGACGAGGAGGAAGCGAGGAGGAGACGAGGAGGAGGCGAGGAGGAGACGAGGAGGAAGCGAGGAGGAGACGAGGAGGAGGCGAGGAGGAAGCGAGGAGGAGGCGAGGAGGAGACGAGGAGGAAGCGAGGAGGAGACGAGGAGGAGGCGAGGAGGAGACGAGGAGGAAGTGAGGAGGAGGCGAGGAGGAGACGAGGAGGAAGCGAGGAGGAAGCGAGGAGGAGGCGAGGAGGAGACGAGGAGGAGGCGAGGAGGAAGCGAGGAGGAAGCGAGGAGGAAGCGAGGAGGAGGCGAGTGGGTACCAGACAAGGTGGAATACGAAGGGAAATAAAACTCCAGGAGTCCAGAAAAATGTTATTTGGGAATAAAGCAGCACGTGTTGAGTTTATTAGATGCATATGTTTTTGTTTACATTCCAGTGTTTATGATCAACGAGAAGTATTCAGATCCTTTAGTTCGACAGTGTAGAAATACTGTTCATAGTCTTAGTGAATAGGTTAAAAATAATTAATACTTAATAATACTAATAATTAATAATACTTATATATAATAAAGCTTAATAATACTTAGATATAAACATACTTAATACTTAATAATACTTATATATGATAAAGCTTAATAATACTTATATATAATAATACTTAATACTTAATAATACTTCCTATGTCCTCTGCCTCCCCCCCCCCCCCCCCCACCGCCCAAAAACAAGGTTCTGTGACGTCAGAACCACATCATTCCTCAAATATTGACATGAAAAGAATATCACTCAGTCCACTGCTTTACGAAACAATAAGGATGTTTATTATTATTATATTATTATGATTTCATACACGAACATTCATCTAACAAAATAGTTCAACAGACATAGTTTTGGACACCTCCCCCCCCCCCCCCCCCCCACACACACACACACACACACACACTATAATATTCATATTGCTGTCAGGACTGAACAGCAGGTGGTCCTCTTATAGTTTATGGTGCATTGTGGGTATTATTTATCACAACAACGATCCTGTGGTTTCACAGACATTAAGTGGTTCTGGATATTACACGTTATGGGTCTTTATGGTCTTCTCATCTCCTGTCCATCACAATCAATATCCTCAACGTATTTTTCTCTGATATAATAAACATATATATATATATATATATATATATATATATATATATATATATATATATATATATATATATATATATATATTTAAATCATACCACAAGAGTTGGCCCGTCACCAAACCTGCTCCTCAGCTGTATCATAAAAATATACGACTAGGAATAGAGTTGTTCTCCTCCTTCTTCTTCTCCTCCTTCTCCTCCTTCTCTCCATCTCGAGGCTCATAAGCACTTCAGCAGGAAGAAGTTGCAGAAGGCTCCCCGGGGACAGTCGCACATCTTGCCGATGCGCGCGCCTTTCCTCACGGCGCACTGCTCCCCGACGTCACACTGAGGGAGGAGCAGAGGGTTGGTTCACTTATCTACACACACGCGCGCGCGCGCACACACACACGCACACACACTGCGACACGAACGCGCGGATCAACGCGGTACCAATGCAACGGTGGACAGTACCGTTGGAACTTGGCCAAACTTCTTTTCCCATGAAGGAAGTCGTTTCGCCTGCAGCTTCTCGAGAACTTCCTGGAGAGCTCCGAGCTGAGCAAATAAATAAACAAACAAATAAACAAAAGCAACAAAATAAATAAAAGATTTCTCAATAAATGTGCCTTTAAAAAAAATGTTTTACCCACAAATATGTAGCTGATTCTAAAAAAAAAAAAAAAGACAAATAAAATAAATACTTTTTGCAAAATCATTATAACAGTTGCATATTTTGTTTTTTTTCAATAAGACACAACTCGATGTCAAATACGTGATCATCTAAATACCCACATTGACTCAAAATGCTCCACACAAACATGCAAAAACAAAACAAAAACACATTGTAAGTTGTTTGTTTGTTGCAGAAGTAATACGCGTGTTTACCAGCTGCTTCTCGCTCGTGAGGTTCGGCCCTTGGGGGTAGAAGTCCCGCAGGGCTCTGGGGCTCAGCTCCTCTTCGGACTCGGAGGCTCCGCAGAGCAGCAGCAGCGCGCAGAGCAGCGCCCCGCCGAGCGTCCTGGAGGTGGTCTGCATGGTGGTCTGCATGGTCCCGATGCGCGGCAGCGTGTGGACCCCCCCTCCTCTCACTCCGGTCTCAAATAGTCCCCCCCCCCCCCTTCTCCTCCTCCTCCTCCCCCCTACACCTTTCCTCTCTGACTCCATCTGCTCGCTCCACCTGATTCTTTTCTCTTTTTTTGTGTCATGCGTAACAGCTGCTCCGGTGAGTCATCGCGTAAAAGTTGCTGGGCAAAATATGCCTAAAAAAAGTCAACAACAACAACAACAACAACAACAACAACACGCAGCAGCGCTGATACATAGTGGATTACTTGGGTTTAAAACACCGGAAGCGTTAAACAAATATCAGATTCTATGCGTGTGATTATGATTTGAATGGGAACACATGTAACGCTCCACGCCGTGTTTGTGTCCCACGCGCAGCGTCGCTTTCCGCAGCCTCTCCCCGTGGAGCCGGTGACTCAGTCGGTGCTCTTTATTCTGCTGGAGATGATCAGGAAACACAGCTCGTTATTCTCCATTCAGAGGAATCAGAGCAGCTGTCAGGCTCCGAGTTGATTTGGACAATTTATGTTTATTGACAGCTGCAATCAAGTTATTATTGAAAGGGGAAGTCACACCATCTCATTAATGATACACTCACATTTATACACATTTAAAAAGAAAGAAAATATGTAACAATGTTCTTATTATACAGTGTTGTTTCACTTCAAACTATAAAGCATTATGCCTAACAATAAAACCATGTATACTTGTTTTAAAACCCGCACATTAAAAGCATGTATGATACGATCAATGGATGCAGGAAGAGTTGGAAAGGAGAAACTCTGCAAAGCAAACACACGTACACCATTAATATATATTTAAATACTCCCACTTTGCGTTTAACTCATAATATATCATGCTACCTCTTGCCCACAATTAACACAAACAACGTGAACAAAGGACCATGTAGCAGATATCGTTTTATTAATCCTGTGCTTGAGTTTTTTTCTCGGCCTTGAACCGGCATCGAACTCCATCAGCGCTGACGGAGAGAGCCGGAAGCTTTGATTGTGCGCGAGGCTGCATGACTCATGCCTCTCCCTGCCTCACTTTTAATGGCCAATTCAATATTTCATTCACAACAATCAGGCAACTTCATTAGTCTTTGTTTACGACGATCCCAGAGGGTCCTGCGAGGAGACCCCCCCCCTCCCAACCCCACCCCCGTTTGACATAATTTACTAAATGAACATCACGTATTGAAGAAGACTTGAAACTAGAGATTGAGACCAAAAACTAATGTTTACAATGTTTACTGAGGGAATAAATCAAGAGAAGTAGAGTCATTTATATAGACTTCTATACAACCAGAGGAGTCGCCCCCTGGTGGTCAGGAGAGAGAATGCAGCTTTAACACATGAAGCATAGACTTCTATACAACCAGAGGAGTCGCCCCCTGGTGGTCAGGAGAGAGAATGCAGCTTTAACACATGGAGCGTAGACTTCTATACAACCAGAGGAGTCGCCCCCTGGTGGTCAGGAGAGAGAATGCAGCTTTAACACATGAAGCATAGACTTCTATACAACCAGAAGAGTCGCCGCCCTGGTGGCCAGTAGAGAGAATGCTGACTTCTATACAACCTTGACGGCTGCTTACCTAAACCTCGACATGACGGGTATTTGATAAACTAAAGGCCACTCCCTTTGACCGACATCAACATTCAACGTATGCATAGTTTGATGAAATGTGCGATGACAAACATTTTTCCAGGCGACCGGGCTGGACTACGAGGTCCATGAGTCTTTTTTCCCCTCGTTGTTAATACAAAATAATTGATACGCGGCTCTTTAATCACTGGAGAAACCGTTATTAATAGATTGGGTCCTTGCTGGGTTTGACAGCTCTGGTTCTTCGCCGCTAGCGGACCATTTACTTCTAATTTTAGGAAACAATTCGGAGCCGTCGCCCCGAAGGAAGCGGAGTCCGAACATGTTCCACAAAGAGTCGAGAGTTTATTAATCAGATCCATCGCACATTCAAATCAAATAAGGAGTTATCAGAAACAACCACAAACACTTTCAAATGACAAAATATTTTCATTAACATTCATAAAGACACGTAGAGGAAAAAGAGCTTCTCTTGTCATTTTATTTAGAAATGAAAAAGAAAAAAGAAAGAACATTATAAACTCTTCAAAGAATTAAAATGATAATCACATTTACGCCCGCAGGCAGTTTTTAGAGTTTCTATTTAACGAGGGTGAAGAAGAAGAAGAAAAAGAGTACGAGACCCAGCAGGAGATATATTGGGAACAAATTTATGATTTTCTCAAGTTTCCGTGTAACGTAACCTTCGTGAACCCAGAAGAAACCCATTGAATTAATATGAAAACTGGTTTCTAACACGAGAAACAACCACGAGATCATTAAAAATATATATTAGCTTCAAGCTGTGGAATGCGTCATGAGGATGGAGCCTCGTTAGTGGACGACTCGTTAGTGGACGACTCGTTAGTGGGGGACTTGTGACTCGTTAGTGTAGGCCTCATTAGTGGAGGCCTTGTTAGTGGAGGACTCGTTAGTGGAGGACTTGTGACTCGTTAGTGTAGGCCTCGTTAGTGGAGGACTTGTGACTCGTTAGTGGAGGCCTCGTTAGTGGAGGCCTCGTTAGTGGGGGACTTGTGACTCATTAGTGGAGGCCTCGTTAGTGGAGGCCTCGTTAGTGGAGGACTCGTTAGTGGAGTTCTTCTCACCCATCCAAAGCCGTACTTTATGGTTTCCTCTACCGATCGGCATAGACTAAATATCTTGTAAACAAGCATCCGTTCAAACCAGATTTCTCTTCTTTTTTTTCTGATTTTAATTTAATTTAATTTAATTTAAATTTGTGTTAATTTATTCTCATTATTATTTCGCCGAGAAAACCAGCATTTTGGTTCAAAAAAGAAAACAAATAGTTTTACTGAAATCTTTAGTAAATTATGTATTTAAAGCGTTCATTGAAAAAAATAGAAAAATTGTATTTCTGTCAGATGCAAAAATATAACACAATGCTTTTTATTTCATATAGTTTACATTCACAGGACAGAACAGGAGGCCGTCTCTCATCTCCAGCTGCTCGTGTCGCGTTGGAGGAAACGTTCATTTCCGACGCCGCTGTCGTCCAACAAAGCTAACGTCGTGACCCCTGACAGGGTGGACGTCTCCGTCGCCCTGAACCAGATCCACTTATCTCCCCGGCAGCAGGCGCGGCACCACCTGTCGCTTTCGGTGATGATGAGAATTCAGTGTTGACAGCAAACAGCAGGACGGAAGGAGAGCGGCCGGGTTGAGGGCGCGACCTCGAGAAGGAGGAACGACGGCGGCCATCGACGAGAGAAGAGACGCACCTTCAGATATCTGATTCTTCCTCTTCGTACCGTACGGTCGCACTGAATTGCTGCCACTCTTCTCCGTAGAGTGATTATATTATTATCATTTCTTTCTTTTTCCCTCTCCCAAGGTTTTGTCTTTAACTTGTCATTTACTTTATTTTAGGGACGATGCTCTTTCAGTTATAGCTCTTTTATTATCATAAAACCACAATACATCGCACATTTACAGGCGTGTTTACAGTACGCAATTATCTAAAAATGGGTCTGATTTCTGCCATAGTTGCTGGAAAAGGACTTTTTATATCTTGAATTAATTAGATTTCAGTTGGTAATGTGTTAAAAGCTAATTGTCTAAATTCAGATCTATTCTCTTATAGTTATGCTCCAATCTGTTACTGTCGTTCTGGGTCCAGACTGTTTACATACAACACATGTAACATACGACACATGTAACATACGACACATGTAACATACGACACATGTAACATACGACATGTAACATACAACGACACATGTAACATACGACACATGTAACATACGACACATGTAACATACGACACATGTAACATACGACATGTAACATACAACGACACATGTAACATACGACACATGTAACATACGACACATGTAACATACGACATGTAACATACAACGACACATGTAACATACGACACATGTAACATACGACACATGTAATATACGACATGTAACATACAACGACACATGTAACATACGACACATGTAACATACGACATGTAACATACGACATGTAACATACGACATGTAACATACAACGACACATGTAACATACGACGACACATGTAACATACGACACATGTAACATACGACATGTAACATACGACATGTAACATACGACGACACATGTAACATACGACACATGTAACATACGACATGTAACATACGACACATGTAACATACGACATGTAACATACAACATGTAACATACGACACATGTAACATACAACATGTAACATACGACACATGTAACATACGACACATGTAACATACGACATGTAACATACAACGACACATGTAACATACGACACATGTAACATACGACACATGTAACATACGACATGTAACATACGACACATGTAACATACGACATGTAACATACAACATGTAACATACGACATGCAACATACAACGACACATGTAACATACGACGACACATGTAACATACGACACATGTAACATACGACATGTAACATACGACATGTAACATACGACGACACATGTAACATACGACACATGTAACATACGACACATGTAACATACGACACATGTAACATACGACATGTAACATACGACATGTAACATACGACATGTAACATACGACATGTAACATACGACACATGTAACATACGACATGTAACATACGACACATGTAACATACGACATGTAACATACGACACATGTAACATACAACACATGTAACATACGACATGTAACATACGACATGTAACATACGACATGTAACATACGACACATGTAACATACGACACATGTAACATACGACACATGTAACATACGACACATGTAACATATGACATGTAACATACGACACGTAACATATGACATGTAACATACGACACGTAACATACGACACATGTAACATACGACACATGTAACATACGACACATGTAACATACAACACATGTAACATACGACACATGTAACATACGACACATGTAACATACGACATGTAACATACGACACATGTAACATACGACACATGTAACATACGACATGTAACATACGACACATGTAACATACGACATGTAACATACGACACATGTAAAATACGACATGTAACATACAACACATGTAACATACGACACGTAACATACGACACATGTAACATACGACACATGTAACATACGACACATGTAACATACGACACATGTAACATACGACACATGTAACATATGACACATGTAACATATGACACATGTAACATACAACACATGTAACATACGACACATGTAACATACGACACATGTAACATACAACACATGTAACATACGACATGTAACATACGACACATGTAACATACGACATGTAACATACAACACATGTAACATACGACATGTAACATACGACATGTAACATACGACATATAACATACGACATGTAACATACGACACATGTAACATACGACATGTAACATACGACACATGTAACATACGACACATGTAACATACGACACATGTAACATACGACACATGTAACATACGACATGTAACATACGACACATGTAACATACGACATGTAACATACGACACATGTAAAATACGACATGTAACATACAACACATGTAACATACGACACGTAACATACGACACATGTAACATACGACACATGTAACATACGACACATGTAACATACGACACATGTAACATACGACACATGTAACATATGACACATGTAACATATGACACATGTAACATACAACACATGTAACATACGACACATGTAACATACGACACATGTAACATACAACACATGTAACATACGACATGTAACATACGACACATGTAACATACGACATGTAACATACAACACATGTAACATACGACATGTAACATACGACATGTAACATACGACATATAACATACGACATGTAACATACGACACATGTAACATACGACATGTAACATACGACACATGTAACATACGACACATGTAACATACGACACATGTAACATACGACACATGTAACATACGACATGTAACATACGACACATGTAACATACGACACATGTAACATACGACACATGTAACATACGACACATGTAACATACGACATGTAACATACGACATGTAACATACGACATGTAACATACGACATGCAACATACAACGACACATGTAACATACGACGACACATGTAACATACGACACATGTAACATACGACACATGTAACATACGACATGTAACATACGACATGTAACATACGACACATGTAACATACGACACATGTAACATACAACATGTAACATACGACACGTAACATACGACACGTAACATACGACACATGTAACATACGACACATGTAACATACGACACATGTAACATACGACACATGTAACATACGACATGTAACATACGACACGTAACATACGACACATGTAACATACAACACATGTAACATACAACACATGTAACATACGACACATGTAACATACGACACATGTAACATACGACATGTAACATACAACGACACATGTAACATACGACACATGTAACATACGACACATGTAACATACGACATGTAACATACGACACATGTAACATACGACATGTAACATACAACATGTAACATACGACATGCAACATACAACACACATGTAACATACGACGACACATGTAACATACGACACATGTAACATACGACACATGTAACATACGACATGTAACATACAACGACACATGTAACATACAACACATGTAACATACGACACATGTAACATACGACACATGTAACATACGACACATGTAACATACGACATGTAACATACGACATGTAACATACGACATGTAACATACGACACATGTAACATACGACATGTAACATACGACACATGTAACATACGACATGTAACATACGACACATGTAACATACAACACATGTAACATACGACATGTAACATACGACATGTAACATACGACATGTAACATACGACACATGTAACATACGACACATGTAACATACGACACATGTAACATACGACACATGTAACATATGACATGTAACATACGACACGTAACATATGACATGTAACATACGACACGTAACATACGACACATGTAACATACGACACATGTAACATACAACACATGTAACATACGACACATGTAACATACGACACATGTAACATACGACATGTAACATACGACACATGTAACATACGACACATGTAACATACGACACATGTAACATACGACATGTAACATACGACACATGTAACATACGACATGTAACATACGACACATGTAAAATACGACATGTAACATACAACACATGTAACATACGACACGTAACATACGACACATGTAACATACGACACATGTAACATACGACACATGTAACATACGACACATGTAACATACGACACATGTAACATATGACACATGTAACATACAACACATGTAACATACGACACATGTAACATACGACACATGTAACATACAACACATGTAACATACGACATGTAACATACGACACATGTAACATACGACATGTAACATACAACACATGTAACATACGACATGTAACATACGACATGTAACATACGACATATAACATACGACATGTAACATACGACACATGTAACATACGACATGTAACATACGACACATGTAACATACGACACATGTAACATACGACACATGTAACATACGACATGTAACATACGACACATGTAACATACGACACATGTAACATACGACACATGTAACATACGACACATGTAACATACGACATGTAACATACGACATGTAACATACGACATGCAACATACAACGACACATGTAACATACGACGACACATGTAACATACGACACATGTAACATACGACATGTAACATACGACATGTAACATACGACACATGTAACATACGACACATGTAACATACGACACATGTAACATACAACATGTAACATACGACACGTAACATACGACACGTAACATACGACACATGTAACATACGACACATGTAACATACGACACATGTAACATACGACACATGTAACATACAACATGTAACATACGACACGTAACATACGACACATGTAACATACAACACATGTAACATACAACACATGTAACATACGACACATGTAACATACGACATGTAACATACAACATGTAACATACGAC